>NC_133000.1:20688636-20991666 GCF_048564905.1 Vicugna pacos | reverse complement strand
TTAGGCAACCTCTTAGCAACAATTGTCACAGTTAGCCACTCCTTGAAATAATGTCTTTTCTTGGTTTCCGTGACACCCCACCCCTCTGGGTACCTTCCACCCACTTCCTCCTCTGCTTCTTGGCTGGCTCTTCTTTGTCTGTCTGATCCCTGAAGATCAACGTTCCCTGCATGGGGTCCTGGCCCTTCTCTTCATCTTTGACGTTCTCCTCTAATAGCTCTCCTCTGTTCTCATGGCTTTAGACACCACCTATGTCCTGATGGCTTCTGTATTTGTCTCTAGTCTAGCTCTCGCCTTGGAACTCCGGACTTGTATAATCAATTGCAATTAAAAACACTTCCTA
Source organism: Vicugna pacos (assembly GCF_048564905.1). NCBI lineage: Eukaryota > Metazoa > Chordata > Mammalia > Artiodactyla > Camelidae > Vicugna > Vicugna pacos. The sequence goes on along the minus strand of NC_133000.1, from coordinate 20,991,323 downwards.
TTTTCAGATAGTTTCAAATTTATAGAAATATTGCAAAAATGAAAACAATATCAAAACACCTGTATTCCCTTTACCCAGAGTCACTAATGTGAACCGTTTACATCATTTGTACGTATGTACCCGTGTGTGGGTGTGACGCAGAAACATACACACGCATTTTTTTCTGAATCATCTGATGGAAAACTGCATACATCTGTGGCTCTTTCAATGATTTTAGGGGTGAAGTGGATTCTTACACAAAAGTATAGCACAGTTATCAGTCTCAGTAAATTTAACCTTGTTAACAACACTACCATTCACATTTCAATTTTGTCAGTTCATTAAAAATGTCCTTTGTGGCTTTTTTTCACCTTCAGTACAGGATCTAGTCTAGGGTCAGATACTGCTTGTGATTGTCATGTCTCTTTGTCCTCCTTTAATCTGACAACATTTCTGTGGCTTTCCTTTGTGTTTCATGACATGGACATTTTTGAAAAATACAGTCCCTCCCCCTTCTTTTAAAAAAAAATAGAACACTTCTCATTTGGGGTTTGTGTGATGTTTTCTCATGATTAGATGCACACGTGGGTTATTTATCCTCTGCTGGAATACAGCATCAGTTAGGCTGTGTCCTTCTTAGAGGACCACATCTGGAAACACACAATGTCCCTCTCTGATGATGCTAGTTTTGATACTTTGTCAAGGTTGCTGTCTGATTTCTCTGCTGTAGAATTACTGTTTTCTTTTCCTTTTCCTTTTTTTTTTTTTTTGCCTTGTAACTAGCACGTGGTCTGTGGGGAGACACATTAAGATCATGCACATATCCTGTTCCTTATCAAAATTTAGTTCAGCACCCATTGGTGATTCTTTCCTGATCCAGTCTTTACTAGGATGGTTGGAAAGCGATGTTTTTCCAACTCTAGCACCCTGACACGTTGACCTGCTGACCCTTGACACTTGGCTGGAAGTGAGAGCCCTCCTTTGCTATCCATCCTTTCCTGTTTTCCTTCCTTCCCTCCCTTTCCAATTTATTATCAGTACCAACGCATGGATTTTTCAATGGTTTGCGATTCATTACTGTACTTAATTCTTTAGGCGCTCAGATTGCATTTTTGACATCTTCCCTTGACTGTCTTACAGACAATTCAAACTTACCAGGTTCAACGTGGAACTGTTGCTATCCCACCACAAACCCATCCCCCACCTCATCTAAGTCTTTCCCATCCTGGGAAATGACACCATCATCCATCCAGTTTCTCGAGCCAGAAGCCTAGGTGTCGTCCTTGATTCCTCCCTGTCCCTCAGCCTCTACACCTAATTCATCAGAGGGTTCTGTTAGGTCTACGTCCGAAACACATCGTGAGTCTTCCCTCCTCTCCATTTCTACCATCATGGCCTGCATCCCAGCAGCCCTCATCTCTCAGCTGGATCATGGCTGTATCTTCCTCCTTGTTCCACCGGCTCCCTCTGGTGCCCTCCCTCCAATTCCTTTACACACAGCTGCTAGTATGATTTTAAAAATATATAGCATTGGATTATACATCTTCCCTACTTAAAACCCTCAATGACTTCCCACTACACTTGAACTAAATTAAACAAACTCCTCGGCATAGCCTCCAGGACTCCACAGGACCTGGCCCCGCCTGCCTCTCTAACTGCATCTCTACTGCTCTCCCAGGCTGTTTTGCTCCAGTCACATCTCCTGAGGCTGCAGACCTTAATTCCCTTAAATGCCAAGCCCTCGCCAGCCTCACAACACTTGTGCTGCCTCCTCCTGCTTCCTGAAATATTCTTACCCTTCTCTCCCCTCTCCACCCTCTCCCCGCCCTCCCTGCCTTCACGTGCTGGGGCCTTCCTGATCTCTAGGTAGCAATTATGCTCCCTCTTCAAGGCGCCTTCTCTGGTCACTCCCCACCGAGTTCCAGAGATGGTCATGACCTTCTTGGGAAGGGCTCCAGTGTTGGGACTCTAAAGGGCAGCAGAGAATGAGATGATTTTAGATTTACTTCCACAAGGGGAAAAAAGAGAGTAACTGGTCCATGGGAGGCCGAGTAGAAGTTTTTTTTGGTGAGGGAGATAATTAGGTTTATTTATTTATTTAACGGAAGGACTGGGGATTGAGCTCAGGACCTTGCAGTTGCTAAGAACACACTCTGCCACTTGAGCTATGCCCTCCTTCCCCCCAGTAGAATTTTTGACAGACGAGCCTCCCACTCTGGGCCCTGGGGCTGCAGAAGCACAACACTGCCCTGGCTCTCAGCAGCTGGAGGAGGGAGATCTTCCAGACCCAGAGGTCAGAATGCCTGCCCTCCTGTCTTGCTCGCATCTCACCCCCGGCTGCACAATTTTAAGAGGCAAGTGTTGTCACCAGACCCTGTACAAGGCCCCTCTTTTCTCCACATCCTCACCAACACAGCTCTTATCTTTTTGATGACAGCCATTCTAACAGGTGTGAAGAGGTTTCTCCTTGTGCTTTTGATTTGCATTTCCCTAATGACTGGTGATGTTCACCATTTTTCCATTACCTGTTGGCCATCTGTATGTCTTTGGGAAAATGTCTGTTCAGATTCTCTGCTCTAAATCGGATTGTTTTTTCTTTTGCTATTGAGTTGTACAAGTTCTTTATATGTTCGGATTTTATCCCCTTATCAGATAAATGATTCGCAAATGTTTTCTCCCATTCAGTGAGTTGCTTTTCATTTTATTGATGAAGAATTCTTATTGGCAAAATTCCAATGACAAAGTTCAATGCCGTCTGCTGTTTTTTTGTGGCCATTGTTATTCAGTTCGTTACCATAATGAAAGTCATTTCATCATATAGGGGGATCACTGCTCCGAAGTCCAGAAGGACAGACAGGTTTGCACCTGCAGACACGCTTCCCAGCTTTCCCCATGGGGCCCCGTCACTCTCATGGTAAAAGGGCAGGTGGCAGGTGTGGTTGTGAACATGGCCCAGAGATGACCAATAAGACCATCTGCTTTCTCATCATGCAGCCTTCCATCCAACACAGCTCAGTTCACCCGCGGTCATCCTGGGCGATGGCTCAGAATCATCTTGATTTGTCTACCTGGTCATGGTGAGAACTCAGTGAAGCAGTGAGAGCCCTCAGGATGTGGCTGTGCCTGCTGTTTGCTTTTAGTTCCAGAGTCGTCATCGGATTGTTGCTGTTGGGCTGGGTGGGGCTGGGTCCCCTCCCACGGTCCTGAGGCCACATGCATTGGTGTGACCTCTCCACACTGATGGGCTGGGACAGGGCTTCTTCCAACTTCTTTCAGCCTCTCAGAAGCCTGAGATGCAGCAACCCTTGGGCCATGTGGTACTGATGTCTTGGCCACGCTCTCTGAGAAGAGCAACAATCCTGAAATGATATATATATATGTTTTTTATTGAAGCATAGTCAGTTTACAGTGTTGAGTCAATTTCTGGTGTCCAGCATAATGTTGCAGTCATACATATGCATATGCACACAAGTATTCATTTTCATATTCTGTTTCAAGATAGGTTACTGCAAGATACTGCATACAGTTCCCTGTGCTGTACAGTATGAACTTGTTTATTTTATATATAGTCTTAGTATCTACAAATCTCGAACTCCTGATTCATTCCTTCCCTTCCCACCTCCCTCCCCGCTCTGGTAACCATAAGTTTGTTTTCTATGTCTGTGAGTCTATTTCTGTTTTGTAAATAAGTTCACTTGTGTCTAAAATAATATTTTGACACCGTCTGGAGTAACTGAACCATTCCCATAACAGCCCCAACACCAGGACACGAGGCTCGGGTGGAGGGAAGGCGTTGGCTCGGGTGCCTTAGTTCAGTGTGGGTTCAGTTTTGGGTTCCACCAGTGATTTCCGATGGATCAGCCCAAGGTCATCACCCCTGCCAAAGCTTCATGATCCCTGGAGGAGCCTCAGGGGTCACCCACTTCCAGAAAGAGCGCATTCTTTTTTGGAGCTAATCTCAAAGACGCCCAGAGTCTCGGGGATTATGTTGTGTGTGTGAGAACCTGCTGACACGATTCAGAGTGAGCGGTCCTCAGCTGTTCCTTCTGCCTGCCTGGCCCTCCCCGTGGAAACTCCCATAAAGGCCATAACCTATGCTCTCCCTTCCCGCCTGCTTCCTGCCTCCTGACTGGCGCTGCCACTCCCTGTGGCCCCACGTGTTGCGCAGTGACCCTCTCTCCGGGGCTGTGGATATAGCAAACTTCGTTTCCCCGAGCCTCTTCTGTGACCTCTTGTGACTGCACCGGACTGACTATCACCTGAAAGAACAAGGAACAAAGAGGCTGAGGTCCATACCTGTTCTCCTGGGGTGTCCCTTCCTTTCCCTCTCCACCCCCAAGGGGCTAGGTGACCCACTCCTGCCTAGCAGCCTCCCCTGGGCTACCTGTCCCCCCCTATCCTGGGAGGGGGACAGTGGTCATGTCGTCATCATGGAGACCATATCAGGGAGGCCAACATATTCTCTCTCCCGGATGTGACTCTTTCTTGGCACAACTGTTTTTTAAATTGAAGTATAATCAATTTATAATGTGTTAATTTCTGGTAATTCATTGATACATACATACATATATATATTCCTTTACATATTCTTTTTTGTTATAGGTTTCTTGGCACAACTTTGATGTAGTATCATTTTAAGACGCCCCTTTCCTCACCAAAGGTGAGACCATAGAAGAAAAACTTGAGTAAGGACAAAAAATCTGTCCCGCCACGGTGTAGTTTTTGCCTGTTACATGAAGACTTGTTTATCTCTTGGCTCTTAGCGGAGTTTCTGTGTGTGTGTGTGTGTGTGTGTTTGTGTGAGTGAGGGAGCAAAAGAAGTGGACACACACGACTCTCCGCACACATATGGAATTGCCATTAGAGTCGGGCAACCAGGACCAGGCTTGGGCTTCTGTTCTAGAGAAAGCTGCTCTGGTTTTCCTCCAACTGCACCCTGACCCACGGGAGGAGAAACTGGAGGCCAAGGAGCCTTGCTCGTTGGAAACCACGCCTGCCTTTCTAGGCCTCCAGGTATTGGGGCCCTGAGCTTCCCTGCCCAGTGGGCCTGAGCCTGCTCCTGCAGCTTGTCTTGGCCTCCTTCCGGGGCTCCAGTCTTCCTGGGTCAGTCTCCTGGGAGGCCTCCTCCTTATGTGCCCGCTTTGCAGCCAAGGGGTGACGGAGCACAGCTGCTCTGGGGAACAAGGAGGGGGTGCGAGGACAGAACCCAGGTGCGGGATGGAGAGGGCTGTTGGCTGGGAGCTCCCCCAGGTGCAGCCTCCCCGGGCTCTGAGGCTGGAGGAGGGGGACCTGCATGCTTGCGTCCAGCCCAGGACCGGGAGCAACGCGCCCCTGCCTGCCTCTCCAGAGTAGCTGGCGGCTTAACTGGAGCCTGGATGCTGGGGATATTTTCCACTGGATTTTCTCATTATTGAGCAATTCCTCCTGCCCACAGGGCCATCCTTCCAGCACTTGGATGCTGAGGCGCTTTGTGGGGATGACTCACATGGGGCTTCACGATCCAGAAGGCCATGGTTTATGGTTTGGTTTTGTCTGTCAAGCAAAGCGAGAGATGATGAGAAACAGAAAAAAGTTCTCACCAACGTCTCCAAAGCACCAAGGCCCACCTTGCTGAGCCTCATCTCGAAGTGGAGGAGGGGCGGGGCCACACGCTAGAGGTTCACGGGCGCCTCCTGGCTTCTCCGCAGGGACCGGCGCAGGGTTTGGGGATTGGTGACACTGGCAGCGCTCCCATCCCTTTCCCGATGCCTCCATTGTTTCTGACAGCTGTTACCTTGGTGAATATGTTGCCCTTTGATTTTTGGTTCTGCCCCGGATTGTTGGACTTCTGCTCCATTGGGTGGCTGTCTTCTGATCTTACTTGTCCGACAAGAAAACCAAACGATGCCCTTCTCCTTTTGGCTCCAAATGGGGCTTCTGTTCAACACTCACTCTATCTTTGTACCCCTGAGTCACGCTCATCTCATAGGCGGGGGAGATGTTCCCACCGGGAGAGCCTCACCTCCATCTGACCTGCACTTCCCCCGACTCAGGCTCCCCGCCCCTGGTGCCTGGTCCTGCTCACAGCATACACGCTCCTGGCTGGAAGATGGAGCTGGAATTCCCTGAAGCTGCCTTTGGTTCCCCCCAACCTCCAACATTTGATCAGTGACAGTAAGTGTCTTAATCAATTTTATGCAGCTGGCAAGAAGGATCCAGGGTCAGGCTGTTTGACCCCCTGTCCAAGCTCTTTTCCCCTTTCCTCTAAAACCAGGACCTTAGTCACAGTGCTGTCTAAGTTGCTTTTGGAAGCGCCAGACTGGGACTGGTCTTTCCTGGCAACTGGACCCCAACTTTCTAGATCCTTGGGACCCTGCCCAGTGGGATGGGTTTAGAGGACCCCTGTGTGTCTAGGGCAGAGGGAGGGTGGAAACCAAGTCGGTGGTGTTTGCCTCTCCTTACAGCCTGGCTTAAAATCCTGAAAGGACCGGCCTTTGATCCTGCAGAACAGGCCACGGCTCTGCAAACAGCCAGACCCCCAGAGGGGGCTCCTGGGTCTCCCCCGTGGGCTTCTGCCCTGCAGCTCCTGACCGCCAGCCCCAGCCGAGTGGCTCCCTGGGCCTCTGAAAGCTGAAGGCTGCCTCCAGGGGAGCAGGGTTTGGGCATTTCTGATGCTGTCACCTCAGCTCAACCACCTCCTGTGGTGTGGCCTTGGCCAAGTTACTTAGTCCTCTCTGTAAAATTAGGATTCGGGAGGATTAAGCGAGTTTATATAAGCCCAGCACATCACGTGTCCTTCATAATTAATGGTTATGATTGTTGCTACCACTTACCCATCCCTTTGGAAATTATTTGTTTACTTCCTGTCTTCTCCAGGAGATCCTCAGCCCCCAGGTGTCCCATCCTCCTCTCTGACCCCAGAGCCTGACCATCAATATGATCTGTTGGATGGATGAATGAATGAATGCAGGATTGAATGAATGTCACGAAGATGAAACACAATGCCATGCAGAGAGATGCTTCATCTGGGAGGGGAAGTGACAGCTGTCACCAGCTCAGGCTGGGCAGGTCCCAGGGTAGACGGAGGCCCCAGTTTGAACATTGGGGCCAGCGGGAGAGCCCAGGAGCTGCTGCGGCAAAGATCACCTGTTGCTTCCAGAACCAGGTGGGACCGCCTCAGCGGGCAGCTCACTCCTGACCTCTGGGTGCAGTTTTTGCCACCGCTTTGCCTGGGCCTCCCAGGTCTCCTCCTCTTCCAGGGAGGACAGGGTCCACCACACTGTCTTCCTGGCACCTCGGACCCTCTGAGGGGAGCTGCCTGCCTGCTCTGAGCAGTGCCCAATGGTCTGCAGAGAAAAATGCCATCTATTTTCTGGCAGCGTGAACTCTCACATTTACAGTTTCGCCAAGCGGAACATCACAATGATGTGAAGTCCCCTCAGTGGCCCTGTCCCCTCAGGAAGGGAGAGGCGCAGAAAGCCCAACCCAGCCCAGGGACAAAGTCCCCTCTGTTGGCAGACTTGGCCTTCTGTTCAAGTCCCCAGGCCCCCGCGGTGGCAATGGAATGGGCTGGGCCCAGCAAGCGGGCTTACTGGACAGTCCGGGGCAGCACCCCTGAGGCTGGCCTTGTTTCCCACCGTGGGAGGGGGCAGCTCGTGGCCCGGCTGGGGCCCCCATCCAGTTGCTGTGGGATCCCAGAGTCCTGCACACCTCCCCTGTGCCAGAGGTTCTGGGGATCCCCCCACCCCTCCACCCTGTGAGCCCTGTTCAAGGGCACATCACGTCCCGAGGCCCAGTGCACGCCCGGAGTTTCCATCCCTCAAACAGTCTTCCTTTTCACAGCCCTGCTCGGGAAGCAGAAAGGTTAAACTTTCCATCTTCTGTCTGAAGATTCCTGCTGTGACTCAGTCTCTGCCATGAGTCTTTTCTCCCCCGTCCTGGGCGGTGTTAGAGCTGGAGACTCGGCAGAGAGGCTGACAGACTGGGGACAGTTGGACAGTTGGGAGGTGCTGCTGGAGGAGGCCGTTCTGCCACCTCCACCCAGTGTGGCCATGGGGACAGGCAGCCCTGGGCCTGGGGATTGAGAGAGGCTTGATTCCAGGCACAGCTATGAGAGGCAGGTTAACCTCGAGGCCAGCCGGTATCCCTGTCCCGGCCTCCCTGCCTCCACCTCACGTGGGGCTCTTCCCTGCCTCCTGGCAGGGGCCGAAGACACTCACCATCCCTCGTTCTATTTCTCCATCAGCCTGGCCTGTTCTCAGTCAATTATCTCATGGTCCTGCTCTCTGCTTTCGAAAGTCATGGCTCATTTTATGAAGAAACCCTTGCACTGGAGCTGGGCACGTGTGGGGATGCAATGCCCCGACCCTAGAAAGCTCTGTGGCCTCCGTGGCATTCAGGAGGCCCCGGGCTTCCCACTCACTCTGGCTTCCTTGGGAAACAAAGACTTTCCCCGCCGCAGGGCCCTCAGGTCAGATTTTCCTTCCTTTAATTTTTCAAATTAAGAGGCTTCTCACAGGACCTCTGTGGCACCCAGGGCTTTGTCTGGACAGGGTCCCAGGGTTCTGGAATAGCAGTTTGCAAGTGGGTGCAGACCCCAGAATGGCAGAGCAGTTCCTCACAGGCACGAGGCCCTCGAGGCTGGGACCCAATGGCAGGGCGCCCTGGCCACAGGGTGAGCGTTTCCATAGCGACTCAGGCCAGCCTGTCTGTGGCCTGACGTTATTAACCAGGGGCCTCCTCTGGGCACCTGTGACTGTGGGTTCTAATAAAACATTTCAATTTTCTGATGGTACACTGGAGTGAAATCATAATCAACTGAAATCATCAGTGCAAGAGAGACCCAGGCAAGCCCATAAACTCCAGGAAATGCTGAATTTCCAGTCTGATGTAAATCATGCCATAGCTATTATAATTTTTGCTACACTGTGGACATCATGAAGGGTGTTTTGCCTCATTTAGGAATGCAAAAAAAAAAAAAGAAAAGAAAAAAAATGGAATAAGGAGGTGATTGGAATCTCCAGTCAGGGCCTATAAAACAGACCTCTGTTCTCAGAGAGTCCACGGGAAAAACGTCCCGATGTGTAGATTCATTCCTGTCCCCAGCCCAGAGAGTCTCTTGGTCTTTTTTTTTTTTTTAACTATAAATACAAAAATTTGAAAAACAGAAAAAAAAATTTACACAGAAGCCAGTCACTCAACATACCACAATTATTTGCTTTGGTGGCTAAGTCTTTATTTACTTGAGTGGTTTCTGGTTTAAATAATTCACATATTTGAAGCCTTAACAACAATTACGATTGCAAAATTGCTGGTAAGCTTGATCAAAAACCCTTACAGCAGACAAACTGGAGGCTCATAAAGAGAATTTCGCCCTCAGTGCCCTGCTTTCTGATTTCTCTAACACGGTAAGTCAACATCTCTGTTGGAAGGGATTTAAGACAAATTCGAGGAATAAAGAAAGAAAGATACAAATAATCAAACTGCGTACTCCTGAGCTAGGGATTCTGGGTAGGTAGTGGTGCTGGGCGGGGGTAAGGCTGAGGCCACTGGGGTGTGACCCTCGCTATGGGTGACTATTCACTGCATTACTCTCAGGGTGACAGTGGACGACTAGACCTATTTTTGCTTCCAGGGTGTCCACAGCTCTGAGGCCATTCAAGGATGCCAGGGCCTCACGGGCAGCTCTGCCGGAGGAAGGTGTTAAGGGAGGAGTCGCTGTTTCCAAGCCCAGTCAGCCCTGGAAGCGCCTTCCTGTCTGTCTGTGGTTCTCCCCGTCCTCTGGCTCCCGGCCCCACCAGGTCCCATCCAGTGCCCAGAAGTGGGAGGAATTAACATCTGGGGCCTGCCCGGCCCTTCCTCTCTCTGCCTGGTTCCACAGATGGGCCTTACCTGGCAGTCCTGGACCCGGCCTGGCCCAGATGAGATTTCTCAAAACCTCTGAACTATTGTGTTTGGAAAGGACAGTCCTTGCTTCTAGAGTTAGGTGCTGACATAGTTCAAGATGAAATGATCTCTAGGATTTGCTTCAGAGGAATCTGGAAGATGGGTGTTGGGTGATAGGAAACAAGATTGGCTGTGAGCCCTGGTGATGGTCCTTGGGGGTTTATTGTATGTGTCTCTCTGCTTTTGTTTATGTTTGGAATTTTCCATAAAATATCTATCAGCCACACTTGGCCCTCACAGCGGAGCGGGGCACGTGGCAGGTACTAGGTTGAGTGAAGGGGGCGCCAAGTTCCCTTTTGGAGAGAGCGCTTTGATTTTCTGAGTGCAGGCCCAGGTGCAGAATGACACTTCTTAACACCCTCCTGTTTATCTCGAAGAAGACGGGGGCCTCTGTGAAGTGGGTGGGTGGCTGGGGATGGCGGGTGGGAGAGGATGGAGGACGGCTGTCGGGCTGCTCTGGGGAGGGGGAGGCTGAGTCCGCCCCTTACAGCTGCCCTGAAGCAGGAGGCTCTGGAGGAAGCCCAACAGGCCGAGTGCGTGATCAGGGCTGCGGGGAGCCTGCCCTGACCTGGAGGGGCTCCTGGGAGGGAGGCAACACCGCCCATGGTATAGGAGTGTTAGCAGGAGGACAGACAGTGATTCTGAGGATTTGAGCTGGAGGAGGATCCAGGTGAGTTGGAGAGGGCACGAGGGAGGGACGAGCTTCGCTAGTGGTCTCAGCCTCTCTGCAAAGACCAGGACCAGGATCGGGCACCTGCGATCTCACGACAGGTGCGTCGGATCCTGGTGGCCTCTGCACCTACACACTGTGTGGCGCGGAGCGTGTCTGAGGTGAGCTGAAGAAGCACGTGTATACCCAAGGGGCTCTGTGGTGAGGCCCTTCAGGGGACCCCGATGGGGGAAGCGAGGGCGTGGGGGATCTTTGACTGTAGGGCCTGTCTCTTAGTTGGGGCAGCAGGAGGTAACCCGAGAACAGGAGGGGGACTTCTGCAGTCATCTACTGCCGTGTAACCAACCCCCTCCTTCCCCCCGGGACGTGATGGCTTAAAACAGAGAGCACCTCATTGCTGCCCGTGGGCCTGTGGGTTGCCCGGGCTCAGTCAGGTAGCTCTTGTGCTGGTCTCACCTGGGGTCTCTCGTGTGGTTGCAGTCAGATGATGTTAGGTTGGAGTCTCCCGGGGCCTGAGGACCAGTGGCCTCTCCGTGGGACTTCCCATATGGCCACCTCCACGAGGTCTCCATGTGGGCTTCCTGGCAGAGGAGCCAGGCTTTTCTACATGAAGGCTCAGGGCTCCCCAAAGTGCCACAGCAGAAGCCTTCCCAGGGCTTAGCCAGGGACCAGCCCAGCATCACTTCTAGCACGTTCCGACGGCTAAGCGGTCATGGAGCAGCTCAGGTTCACAGGAGGGAAACCAACTCTGCATCCTGATGACAGAACAGCAAAGAACTGTGCCTGTTTAAAAAAAATCGAATATAATTGATTCACAATGTTGTGTTAGTTTCTGGTATACAGCATAGTGATTCAGTTATACACATATATATTCTTTTTCATTACAGGCTATTACAAAATATTGAATGTAGTTCCCTGTGCTACACAGTAGGACCTTGTTGTTTATCTATTTTATGTATAGTAGTTTGTACCTGCTAATCCCAGACTCCTAATTTATCCTTCCCTTTTGTTTCTCCTTTGGTAACCGTAAGTTTGTTTTCTGTGTCTGTGAGTCTTTCTGTTTTGTTAATAAGTTCATTTGTGTCATTTTTTTTAGATTCCATATATACGTGATATCATATGGTGTTTGTCTTTCTTTCTCTGGCTGACTTCCTTCACTTAGTCTGATAATCTCCATGTCCATCCATGTTGCTGCAAATGGCATTATTTCATTCTTTTCATGGCTGAGTAGTATTCCATTGTATGCATATACACACCATGTCTTCTTTATCCAGTTATCTGTCAGTGAATATTTAGGTTGCCTCCATGTCTTGGATATTATAAATAGGGCTGCTATGAACACTGAGGTGCATGTATCTTTTTAAATTAGAGCTTCCTCTGGATATATGCCCAAGAGTGGGATTGCTGGATCATCTAATAAGTCTATTTTTAGTTTTTTGAGGAATCTCCATAATGTTTTCCATAGTGGCTGCCCCAAATTACATTCCCACCAATAGTGTAGGAGGATTCCCTTTTCTGAATTGTGGCCATTTTTAATTCACTAGAGGGACACAATCTGAAGTCTGCTTGGAAGGAGGCGGGAGCTGCAGTCATATCAAGTGATGCTGCCTTGTAGATGTGCGAGATCCCAGAACTGCTGTCCCTTGCTCCTTCCCCCTCTTGTCATTGACTTGGACAGGCAAGGGGGTGATTGTAACAGCTTTAAATGCTTCTCCAGACCTCACATCATCATCCATGGAATGGTGACACAGTGATCTTTCTGGGACCAGTGCTGGCCAACCAGTCAACCAACTTGCTGTGCATTCACTGGACTTGACTCTGAAGCCACACCTGTCCCCATGTGTCCTCTGCAAGGTCAGGCTTTGGCTCCATCCTGGCCTATATTAGTCTGTTTGGGATCCTATAACGAAGATACCATGGAAGTGGCTTAGACAAAACCTGTCTATTTCCCCCAGTTCTAGAGCCTGGGGAGTCCAAGGTCAAGGTGCCAGCAGATTCAATGTCTAGTAAGAGCCTTCTTCCTGGTTCATTGATGGCCGCCCTCTCGTGGTGTCTTTATCTGACATAGGGGGTGAGAGAGTCCTCTGGGGTCTCTTTTATAAAGGCATTAATCACCTCATCACTGCCCAAAGGCCCCACCTCTGAATGCCATCACACTGGGGGTAAGATTTCAACATGTGAATTTTGGGGAAACACAAACATTCAGACTCTCATGTGGTCCTTTCACTCTCCTCCTCCTGAATCCACAGAAAGGAAGTCTTCCAGGTGTGGGGAGGACAACCTGACTCAGCTGTGAGTGAGTCTGTCAAATACTGGGTCCCCGGGCAGGCGAGGGGCACCGGAGGAGACAACCTTCCTGTGTCAGCCTCCGCTCACATCATCCACTTGATCCTCTTGGACGAGCCTGAGGACACGTTCAGCAGGCACTTCGGGGGCACACAGGCTGTCAGGGCAGGTTCGGGGTTTGTGTCCAGGTGGGCTGGTGACGACATCCTCTCCCTGCCATCCCTGCATTCAGTCTCTGGCTCCTGCAGGCTGACGGGGAGGTGGGTATGGAGGGAGCAGCTGCGCCCCGACCCCCCGGCTCCTTGGGGGTCCCTTTCCTTAGTGACAAAGGGCCTTCGCTCTAGTGAGCTGGCCAGGCCAGATGTTAGCAATTTCCAAGTCACAAACGTTTCTCATTTCATCTCACCTTCATCAAGTTCTTTGCGTTCCGCCCACAAAAATGTCTGGGAGCTGGATGACCGGGGAGGGGTCCCAGCTGCGCGCAGGGATGAATGGCTTCTCTGTCTGTCGCCTGTGGAACGGCTGACCGGGGCATCACAGGCGAGCGGGTCCTCTGGCTCCCGGGTCTGCAATTGAAACCTGGCCTGTTTCCAAGTCACTGCCTCCGGGATCCTCATGCTCTCACCCTCCTCAGGTTCCCGGCCACCACCCGCTTCTGTCCCAGCATCCAGGTGGGAGACACCCCAACACCCAGCTCAGCCCTGAGCTTGCTTCCTTCCTGGCCACGTCCAGCACAGAGGTGGGCTCGGCTGGGAGGCATTCCCGGGCAGAACTCGGCCAGGCAGCATTAAAGAAAACTTTTGAATGAGGCTCACCTTCAAAGCAGGGCTGGAGGTGGCAACGTGGAGTGAGGCTACGTGACCCTCAGTGCTTTCCTGGGGAGACGGAGTCGGTTTCAGTCCTGAGCAGAAGGGTGCTCTGCAGCCTCTGCCTGGTTCCCCTGATTTTGTAAGGACAGGGCATTTTTGTCCCCCCAGAGAGCCTCCCCTCTTGCTAAGCACAACTGGCTCTGCAAATACCAGGAGGCCCTGGAGGGGAAGCACTTGTTGACCCCAGGTGGTGGTTCTCAACCTTGTAGGGGAAACTGAGAATCGTAGATGCTGGGCTCCTCCCCGGCCCCTGCAGACAGTCTGATGAACTGGCCAGGGTGCCCCTAGGGGATGCCCATAGCCGTCAAGACAGAGAACTGCCGCTCTGACGCCCTGTCCTCGTCCTCCGCTGGCCCTGCGTGAGCTGTCGAAGCCTCAGCTCTGGGTCTGCACCTGTGGGTGTCCAGGGCGTTGCATTTTTCAGCCACTGGGACCTGGACGAACTCTGCTGGTTCCCAGAGTAGTCAGACAATGTGACCTGAGGAAAGAGGATCTTAGTTGGAGACGCCCAAAGTGCCTCTGATCCTCAGCCACAGAGAGTCAAAGGCTAAAACCTGCAGGTGTCTGTAGACAGCTCAGGAAAACTCTGCAGCAAGGATGTCAGGCCGCAGCTGAGGGAGGAGCACGGCCTTGGAGACAGGAAGTGTGGGCTCCAGCCTCATCCCTTCTACTTCATCTGCTTGGCTTCCTCATCTTGCAGCTTTCAGGTTTGCAGGCCCAAAGCCTTGGCATCATCTTCGACTCCCAGCCCCCTCTCACATTCCACGTCTAATCTACCAGCAGATCCTATTGGCCCCAGCTCACAAGACGTCCCGATTCTGACCACTTCTCTCCACCTCCGCTGTTTACCCAGGGCCCTGCTACCATCTTGCCATGTGTGGATTATTGCCACCACTTCCTAACTGGTCTCTCTGATTCCACCCTTGGTCCTCTACCGTCTCTTCTCAATATGGCAGTCTGAGTGATCCTTTCACAATGTAATTCAAAGGTGGGGAGGGTCTAGCTGAGTGGTGGAGTGTGTACTTAGCATACACAAGGTCCTAGGTTCAGTCCCCAGTACCTCCATTAAGATAAATAAACAAATAAATAAGAATAAACCTAATTATCTCCCCCACCGGCAAATAATAATAGAAGATGATAATAAAAATTAAAAAAAATAATCCAAAATGTAATTCAGAGTATGTCATTCTTTTGTTCAGAACCCTCCACTGGCTTCCAGACTTACGCAAAATCCAAAGTTCTTACCGTGCTGTATAAGGCCCCACATAGTCTGGGATCCACTCTCTCTCTGGTTTCGTCATCTGACATGCTCCCCATTGCTGACTCCAGTCTAGCCACACTGGCCTACTTTGCTGTTCTTTAAGCTTGTGAAATGCACTTCCACCCCAGGACCTTTGCATTTGCTGTTGCCTCTGGCTAGAACGCTCTTCTCTTGGATATTTGCTCTGCCCGGAACCTTACTTCCTTCAGATTTCTGCTCAATTGTTTTCTTATCAGAGAGGCTTCCCTGGGCACTTAATTAAAAATAGTACCCTCCAACCCAACCCTCACCTTCTTTTATTTTTATTCCTAGAGCTTGTCACTACCTACATATTTTCTGTTTATTTTTTGGCTCTTGCCACTCGAATGTATGTTCCATGAGAGCAAGTTCACTGCTGGATCCCTCACCCTGGTCAGTGCTGGAAACATAGCAGATGCTCAGGAAATATAGGTGGAATGGGCGAATACACCTATGAAGCAAAGAACTAGCAAGAAAGCTCTCTGGAAAGTCTCTTAAGTCAAATGAGTGAGGCTTTGAAGGACTGGGGGGCAAGTAGATGGGGGGGCATGTCCAGCAAATGAGGCAGCCGACGTGAGGTCAGTCAGGAACTCTGGTGGCCTAGAGTGTGTGGTGTGGGTGGAACACCGGGAGATGGGGCTGCAGGAACACCCCGTCCTCTGGGGGCCTGACTGACCCCCAGGGCGGCTGTGAGGCTGAGGTGGCTGACCTGCATGGAGGGCTGGCAGGGGGCACTGAGGTTTCTAGCGATCACTCAGTTGCTCTTTCTGGCTGATACCACAGAACATACAACCTTCGGGTATAGGCTTTTTAGCATCACTCATAAACCTGGTTAGGAAGTCCCCCTGGCCATGCCAGGCCTGAGGTAAAGGTGGATGGAGCTGGTGTGGTTTGAGAGGAACAGGTTTTTTGCCTTTTTCTGCCCCTCCCAGGCCGGCCACGGCCGGAGATGGCTGTGGCTGTGAATCTCACTCAGACCTGTGAGCAGAGCTGGATTCGTCTGAGTTCGCCTCGGGTACCTGGAAAGGTGGCTTATTAGACGTGAGCACATTGCCCCCCAGCAGAGATCAGACACCCAGGTGGGCAGAGCTTGGGGAAGGCAGGGAGACAGGAAAGAAAGGGAAGTTCTGGTGTGTGGGGAGTTGAGAGTAAGCCCAGGCTGGGTGTAGCAGGGGGGCTGTTGGGCATCAGTGTGGTTGTCTGAGGACAGCTCCGCTGTGAGTTGAGGAACATGGTGAGACAGCCACTACCTCTTCACGGCCACTTCCTTCCTCTTTTTCTAGCGATAGGAACCTTCCTGCGGACGCACTAGTGCCAGGTGGTGTCATGTGCTTTACCACTTTATCTTACTCATCATCTCCAAAAACTGTGGGATGATAACAAAACATTTTACAGCTGAGGCAATGGAAGTATAAAAAACTTCCGTCAGAAGGGTGATGTCAGTAAATTGGTGGAGTAAGGACCTCCGAAAATTCTCTCCTCCAGAAAAGCACTGAGAACACTGGCAAAAATGGTCAGAATCAACCTTTTCAAAACAATGGAAATTAACCAAACACTTGCAAGAATTGGAAGTATTTACTTAGGAAAAATGGCTGAATCTTCATAAGAACAATGAGCTTTGTGGCGTTTTAACTTATATCAGAACTAGTAAACAGGTTCAGCAAGGTTGCTAAATACAAGATCATTGTACAAAACTCAACTGTATTTCTGTACATGAGTGATGAATAATCTAAAAATAAAATTAAGAAAAAATAATTTCACATACAATAGCGTCAAAAAGAATAAGATCCTTTAGGAATAAAAATGAAATGCAAGTCTTATACACATTTACACTGAAAACTACAAAGCACTGCTGAAAGACGTGAAAGTCCTCAAAAAGTAGAAACACATCTTGTGTTCGTGAAGCCCTAAGATTGTTGGATGGCAACACTCCCCAAAGTGATCTACAGATTTAATGCAATCCTCCTGGGTGGCTTTTTCTTTTTCTTTTTTTTTTTTTTTTTTTTGGTTCTAGCAATGACAGCAAGTGGATCCCAAAATTCATATGGAAATATAAGGGATCTGGAAACAGCAAAAATAACATAAAAAGAATAACAAAGTTAGAGGACTCATATTCAAAACTATGTGCATGAGAATAGTCATCTAGATCACTAGAATAGAATTGAGAGTCCAGAAATAAACCCATATATTTATGGTCATTTAATTTTTGACATGGATGCCAAGACAATTCAATTGGGAAAGAATTGTCTTTTCAACGAGCAGTGCTAAGAACACTGAATATCCACCTGTAAAAGAGCGAAGTTGTGCCCTCACTTCACACCATACACAAAAATTAACTCAAAATGGATCAAAGATCTAAATGTAAGAGCTAAAACTAACTCTTAGAGGCAACATAAGCGTTGGTCTCCATAACATTAGATAAGGCAATGGTTTCTTAGATACACAACCAAAGCAAAAACAGATAAATCGGACTTCCTCAAGATTAAAAAACTTTAGAAGGGGTTATATAGCTCAAGTGGTAGAGTGCGTCCTTGGCGTGCATGAGGTCCTGGGATCAAGCCCCAGCACCTCCATTTAAAAAATACTTAAATAAATAAGCCAATTACTCCCTCACCCCCAAAATTTAAAAAAAAGAAGAAAAAATTTAAAACCTTTTTTGACTTAAAGAACACAATCAATAAAGTGCAGACAACCCACAGTATGAGGGAAATCATTGCAAATCATATATTTGATAATGGTCCAGTACCCAGAAAATTTAAAGAACTCTTATCACTCAGCAGTAGGCAAATAGGCAGCTTAAAAAAGGAGGGGAGCAAAGGATTTGAGGAGACATTTCTCCAAAGAAGATACACAAATGGCCAATAAGCACATGAGAAGATTGTCAATATCATCAGTCACTAGGAAAACACAAATTAAAACCACAATGAGACACCACTTCACATCCAGTAGGGTGGCTATAGGAAAAGAGACAGAAAATAACAAGTGTTGGAAAGACTGTAGAGAAATTGGAGCCCTCATCTTGCTGGTAAGAGTATAAAATGGTCCAGCTGCCTTGGAAAAAATTTGGACAATTTCTCAAAAGTTAAACACAGAGTTATTATATGACCTGGCAAGTCCACTCCAAGAGAACTGAAAACATATGTCCACACAAAAGCTTGTACAGGAGTGCTCATAGCAGTATCATTCACATTGGCTGAAAAGTGGAACCAGCCAACATGCCCATCAACTGGTGAATGGACAGACAAAACGTGGTATATTTGTACAACTGAATATTATCTGGCCATAAAAAGAATGAAGTAGTGATCTATGATATGACAGGAATGAATCTTAAAAACATTATGGTAAATGAAAGAAAGAAACAAACAAAAAGGGTCCTATATTGTATGAATCCACTTACATGAAATGTCCAGAATAGAGAATCCACTGAGACAGAAAGCATAGATTAGTGGTTCAGGGACCAGGGAAGGAACAATGGGGAATGACTACTAATGAGTGTAGGATTTCCTTTCGGGGTGATGAGAATATTCTGGAAGTAGGTAGTGATGATGTTTGCACGACTGTCTGCATGTATGCCAAAGCACAGAACTGCATGTTTTAAAATGGTGAATTTTATGGTATTTGAATTCTATTTCAGTAGAAATACATTTTTTTAAAAAACCTGCCCTAGGACAGAAAACTAGTTAGTACAGGAGTCATGATTTGAATCTAATGCCCACGAGCTTAAGCACTTTTTTGTCCAGGCTTCTGTGCCTTGCTAAGTGGCATGTGGAGCTGTCTCATGCACCTACAAAGAATGGTTTCTGCTGGGCATCCCTGTGTCTTCCGGGCCCAGCTGCCTGGATATCTCCTTGGCACCAGGGGCTGATCTGGACACAAATTCATGTTCACCAGCACACTGCATCCCTGCCCCTGCCACTACTAAGATTTTGTTATAGGATCAAGCTTGTGTGTCTGATTTGCTCTTCTGCTGGGATGAAATCCTTTCCACGAGGTCCCTCATCTTGTAAGTGGATTAGGAGTGGTCCTAGGCTGCCGCGCTAGCGGGTGTGGCAAAATTCCTGTTCAGACTAAAGGGGAGGCTCTACCTCTGCTACGTTGTTATTGCTGTGGGTATTAATGAGAACCCTGGGACTCTCCTTTCCCTGAGGTCCTTTAAATAAGGTAGACTTTCTCCAGTTCAACCCATCTACCCACCTTTCTACCCACTGAGCCATCCACCTATTAATTCAACCATTCATCCATCCTATTAACTAGTCCATGCTGCGCCAGGGTCTTTGCAAAATGACCTACTGATGCATGGTTTTGCTGGGGTTTGGGAACATGGGCCAACTGATCTTTTCTAAGCCTTCTAGACACTTCTGAGTCTGGGGGTCTTACTGGCTTGTGTGTAGGGTTGAAATGTGTGGCAGCCGTAACGATCAGCGGGAGATCCCAGGCAGCCGCACAAAGGCTGAGATGATTCAATACTTTTGCTAATTTCCCTATTTTTCTTGCTAATTTCCTTTTTTTTTTTTTTAAGCCACAGAGCAAGCCATTTTCAACAAAAGGGCTTGCAGATGTGAACGCTCTCCCTGAGGGTTCCTTCTGCATCGCACAGACCTTTCATCATCAACCCAACTTGTAATCTTGGGTAAAAGAAGGTTCTCGGCTGATTTTCATGGAGGAAAAAAAAATGTAGAGCAAAACAAAACAGCCACATCATGAAGTCCCTTCACATAAGGAGGCTTGTTCTGTGGAGCTGTCATTACTCTGGGTTCCAGGATGGCTGGGGCTGTCCACTGGCCTCCCTGGCCAGTCGGGGCTGGAGTTAGCCCCTCAGCAGCTCAAAAGGCCGCCCTGGAGGCTCTGAGGAGAAGGCTGCTTCTTGGGAGTGGGCCTCGCTTAGAAATTCTTGGCTGGACAGTGGCAGCCAAGCACGGGGAGCAGTCCTGCCAGGCCTGCCACCTCCGCTGCCCCTCGGAAGTTCCAGCTTCAGGCTTTGGTGAGGACCCCTCTTACCTTTGTCTCTCCCTGGGGCCTCCCTGACTGCCCACCCTTGAGAGACAGCCCACGACCCGCCTCCCTGGACCACCAGGCACCCCCACGGCCCACAGCTCTGCATTCAAGTTTACTGACCACTTTTTCAGGGCCAGGCTGAGGGCAAACGAGACTGGACCCCTGCTCCTCCCCACAACAGGGAAGGCAGATGTGGGCACAGTGATGCCCCGGTGTGCTCGGGTCCCAGGTCTATCCTCACTGACATCAGGGTGCTGTGTGCCCTCTCTTCCCCTCAGTGGGGCAAGTTGGCTTTCTCTTTTCTTTTGTTAAGGGTAGACTGCTTGTCTTTGCTTTTCAAATAAAATAGAAATAAGAGTAGCTGTCTCATGAAGTTGAAGATTTAATGAGTTTATCTCCGTACGGTGCTTAGGAAGTGCCTGGCATATGGGAAGTACTAGATAAGAGCCACCTATTATTATCTTGTGTAATAGTAATAATAATAATAACAATTTTTATTACTCTCCCAGTAGATGCCAGAACGTGGGACTCCAGAATTAGCCTCCTAACACTCCTCAGTCAGCCCCCAAAAGGGACCGAGTAAAGAGACCAAATCTTTCGAGGGATATCTGAGTGCCTCTGAGTCAGGGCTTCTCCCCTGGGCTCAAGGACATCCCAGATGGACTCCATTATAGTCTTTATTTTTAAAACAGCTCCTATGCTAACTGCTCGCAACAGGGAGCCTGTGGTTGCCATGGGAACTCCTGGGAGGCAGGCCTGAGAAAAGTCATTTTACCTCCCCGCACCCAGAGACAGAAACAAAGCTCTGACCAGGAAACACTTTCATGATCACAACCACGTCTGCAGCCAGACGGGGAGCCCGGGCTCTGTGCTGTCCTGGAGGGACACGAAGTCCTGCAGCTGAGTGGCCTCCCATGGTTTGCTCTGCACCCCCTGCCGCCCTGCCTCTCATTTACCTTTATTTGGTCCCCACTTCATCCTGAGGGGGAGGCTGCTCTGGGCTCTGTGTCCTTTCTGCCGCCTAAGGATGTCCTGGTCCCCAGACAAGACTGGTCAAAGAGACCCTCCATTTCCAAGGGGCCACGTCCCTCTGTCAGCCTAACACCGAATGAATGCCTGTTGAACTGGGTATCATTCTGTTTATAAGGTGCTTTCCTGACCTTATTCCGATCCTCCCAGGAGCCCTGAGATATGGGATTATTATCCTTATCTCAGAGGTGGGAAAAGCAATGTTCAGAGAGAACAGGAAACTTGCCCAAAGTCACAGGGCCGGCAGGGGCAGGTCCAGGATCCATGCCACCCCCTCGACTCTGAGCCCGCACCACACAGAGCTGAGTGTGGGTTCCTTGGGAGCTCCGGCGAGGCACGGGTGGGTCTGACCACAGAAGGCAGGGTGAATGTTCCCATCGTGAGGTCAGTTTCTCCCTGCCTTCTGCTCATCCCTTGGCACATCTGACTTGTGTGATATTTCCAGGGTGACAGCCACGTGACCTCTTTCCTGGAGACCTGGGTGGGACTGTCTGATTTAGTGATGTCCAAATGACAGGACAAGTTAGATCATCATGGGGAGGAGCTGAAGTGGTTTTAAGAGGAAACCGATGTCATGGTCTTTATTTATAAGCACTTTGGGGATGGCAGTGATGGCGGGGAAGGAGGTCGTTGGCAGAGCAAGGCTCAGGAAATGTCAGACTGGTTCTCCTTATACGGGTGGTGGCAGATGTTAACTGGACATATGGTGATCGTTTCACAATATATATGTATCTTGAATCATTATGCTGTACACATGAAGCTAAAATAATGATATATGTCAATTATATCTCAAACAAACAAACAAAACAACCCAGCCCTGGTTTTCCTTAGAAGAGGAAAAAAAGACCTATTTAAAAAATATTTTTTAACACCTTTATTGTGGTAAGATTCCTGTACACTAAGCTACACACATTTCAGATGTAGACTTCAATGAATTTTGATAGATGTAGACACCTATTAAACCACCACAATCAAGATAGCTAACATTTCCATCACTTCCCAAGAGGTGCAATTTTCGAATTCCCAATTTATCCCTTCCCACCCGCTTTAATCTCTGGTAACCATAAGTTTGTTTTCTATGTCTGTGAGTCTGTTTCTGCTCTGTAGATAAGTTCATCTGTGTCTTTTTTTTTGGATTCCACATAGAGGCCACACTCATTTCTCAGAGGCCCTTGATTATTTTAGTGCTAAGGCAATAATACTTAAGGGCTTTTAGAAACTGTTACATAACAGCTTCTTCCTAAAGGCTGAATTACAGACACTTCAGGAAACTTCCTTGTAGAAGTGTGCCCAGCACTCTTATTCCACGAGAGGAATGTTCTGGGTTTAAGAGGCTCGCTCCGGGCTCGTTTCAGTCGTCACCAGGACGGAGCTCGGGAATTCCAAAGCTCTTTGTACTAGAACTCACATCTTGGCTTGCTGGGCTCTCCAGGGCGCCCAGACCAGCGCTGTCTCTCCAGTAAGTGTTGCAGCCTCTCAGTGTTGTGAGTTCTCTTTTGACAAGGCCCACAGCACAGGGCAAGAGTTCTCTTTGCAAACTGAAAAGGGTGTGAAAAATAATCTGATTTGCTCACTTCACCAGAGACATGGCTTAGGGACTGTGGCGTGGATTTCCAAAGTTGAAAGGCGTTGCCCTCAGGCAGAAAGCCTAGAGAATCACCTCCCGGATGTGTCTGCTGTGCCTGATTCTTTAACCTGGGTGGCAGAATGGTAGAGCTCCCGTAAGACGGAGGGCAAAACACAGGTGGAAGTCTGAGTCCTCTGAAAGAGCCAGAAGCAAACCGAGCCACCACCCAGGCACACCTTGGGGCCTTCAGTGAGCTCTCAGGAGGCCAGAGAGGCCAAATATACAGCCCAAGGCAATTATGCCTAGCCCCCAAGTCCATATACCCATGTTTCATGCTCTTGTGCTGTGTTCCAGGCTCAGTCCTCTGCTTGGATGATGCTCCAAGTAGCAGATGTCCCCCCACCCCCTTCACCGCCTCCCCCATCACAATCCTGTCTGAGGACCTGCATCTCAGCTGGGCTGCGAAGAAAGCCTGTGAATGCAGGAATTCAAACCAAGATGTGCATGATGGATGGCCTCCCAGGGCTATTCGTATTTTAAAAGAGGAGCCCCTCTCTCGGAGAAACCCCTCTCTAAAGACAGGCTTCAGATGTAAGGAGGCAAGAAGCCAGGCCAGCTGTGCGGAGCTGTAGTCCAGCCAAATGACTGAATGTCTGCTTTCAGGAGGTTTTGTGGAGCGGCGGCAACCTTCCACCTCTGCGGGGAGCACTCCCGTTTCTCCCAGTTTCCATCAAAGGTCAGAGAGAGAGAGAGAGAAAAAGAGACCCTTTAGTTCAGGCACCACATACTGAATATCAACTCTATGAGCCTGCCATGGACAGACATGCATATTCTATCTGCTGGGAAAAGAGCTGTTCGAAAGCATCTGGGCTCTAAAGGACACTTCTCAGATAAAGACCATTTCTTTGTTAACTGCAAACCAAGCAGCTTTATTTCCCAACCCAAGTGTCCATTAACGAAGCCTTAGGCCTTCTCGGGTACCCAGTGTCATCTGCCCTTTTTATCTTGTGTGCATACACCCTGGAATCTGGGCATCCTGGCTCGCTGCAGGGACCCTCAGATTCCTCACCAGCCCTGGGATGGATGGGAACTGTCCCCAGGAGGCAAGGCCACCACTGGACCACAGGCTGCTTCCCCCAAGTTGCCATTTATTTCCACTGGGCCCAGGGCTCCTTTCCAGGCCAGTGTTTTCAGGGCTGAATTTCCAGAAAAAAGAATTTTTTTTAATGGAGGTACTGGGGATTGAACTCAGGACCTCATGCCTGCTAAGCATGCGCTCTGCAACTGAGCTATTCCCCATCCCCCATCCCGCAGAAAATCTTCTGTAAAAGGAGATGGACCACCTAGCTTTGTGGAGACTTACTCTATTCCTGGAGCCTGATGACAGAGGACCTCTTAATGATTAGTTCCGGAACGAAGAAATGGTCAGTCTCATTAAATCGGCATCAGTATTTAATATAAATATATTGCATTTGAAAATCCAGCTTAATGTCCTGAGTATATACACTTACTTTTCTTCAAGTTTCAATGAATAAGGCTTCAAGCATGACATCATGAGACCCAATTACACAAAGGACTCTTGACAGGCTCATTACTTTCTCGCCACAGAACAAACTTGCTTTGGGATGTTCCAGCACCGTGTCTTTCCGTCTCCAGGTCAAGCTCCAGTTACCTTTACTAATGCTTCAGAGCTGCATGCAATTCAATAAATCCAAATATTCTGAGACTCCTCTAGGATCATTCCCACCATCTTTGGAGTCAGAGTTTATTGACAAATACTCTGGTTGTTCCTACGGGGGAAGAGCTGGCAGCTCCAAAGCCCTTTCACTGAAGCCTGTGAGAAAAGGGGAGAATCAGGGTGCCTTTGGCACCTGCTGGGGACGCGGGCGGTGGGGGTGGGGAAGGGTGAGGACCACACATGGTAGCTGATGCTCTTTAGTGCTGACAGGTCCCTTGATGAAATTTCTGAGAGCAGAACACGACGTTCTTGCCACCTTCTGGACCCAAACCACCTTAAAAGAGTGTTATACTTTGCTCTGAGTGGCCAAATTCTGCAAGTGCCACTCAGTTTTAAAATTATGTAACCCTGGCATTCCAAATGCACGGCTGTGCTGGAACAGATGCGGTCTCTGTTTGAAGGGGAAAACCCCAGACAGTGCTTAGTCTCAAATAAGGAGTGTCAAATCACTCTCATCTTGAGAGTTTGCTTGGCAAGCACTTTTTTTTCTCCTCTGGAGGAGATTTTTGTTTACAGGATTTAACAATTAAAAAAAAAAAACCACATACACAATTGTGCATTGTTCAGCCGTGACCCAAAGGTCAGCTCCCGGCACGCAGTAGTTTTCCAATTCCTGATCCTTTTTGATCCCACCGTGCAGATTAGCACATATGAAATTTGATTTCATGGCAGCAAAATGCAAAGCAAGAGACAGAAGTGGGCAGAAATCTTGTGAATCTAGATCCAACAGACATATCTGTCCAGCTAAAGCCCTTCTTGTCCAATTCTAATGACACTTAAGTAACTTTTCAGAATGCTTATTCAGTAACATTTTTTAGCTAGGGCAACTGACACAGGGGCCAAAATCCTCTGTACCATCAGGGCAAAAATGTGTGTGGGGCTGAGATAAAAATACACTGGATTGATGTGTCCTTTGTGAGACATACGAGGGACAAAGTCAGTTCACTGGATGAGATGAAGGCATGTGGGACTTCAGTCCTGAAGATCATTCTGTCCAACCCTTTTAATTCACAGATGAAGCCATCGAGACCCACAAGTGACAAGCCCAAGTTTGCCCAGGGAGTTAATGGCTGAACAGTGTCTAGAACGTCCCTCCTACTGACTAATTCTACCTAGAATCTTGAGTTCCTCCCACTGTAACGAGATGGAACACTGGGATTACTTCCCATTACCTGGAGCACTTTTGCCACAGCAAGCCTTAGAAAAAAGGTAAAGGAAAGGCAACAGAGAAGAACATTATGGTATAATTCTGGCCAGAAATGGGTAGTCAATTAGATTCTTCATATAAGTATTTTGAAAAGCCATATAGGTTAATTGGTTGGAATAACTTTTTTTTAATTCAAGTATAGTCAGTTTCCAATGTTGCATCAATTTCTGGTGTACAGTATGTTTCAGTCGCACATATACATACATATACTCCTTTTCACATTCTTTTTCAGGTTACTATGAGATACTGAATAGAGTTCCCTGTGCTGTACAGTAGAAACTTGTATATCTGTTTTATATATAGTAGTTTGTATCTGCAAATCTTGAACTCCTCATGGAATAATTTTTTTAAAGTGGACATTTTATTTCTTAATAGGATGAAGAAACTATGTACAATTTACTAAGTACAAGTGGACATTCGACTACTCCTGAGATGCAATTCCAGAAAAACTTTGTAGGCACATGAGATACCAGCTTAGACTTGTGAAATATCTCTTATAATCGTGATTGTTGGAAACAAAGAGCGAGAAATGCAATGAATAAGCAGCTATTCCTCTTGCTCCCCTGGTCCCTGCTCTGTTCCCTGAGGAATTTCATTTGGGCTGATCTGACAGGCACAGGAAGGAGCCAGGTGGACCGAGGGTTTGGAGCGTCTGGAGCTGCCTTTCAGGAACACTGACAATGCTGTTCATGGAAAACAACTTCTAAATGCCTTTCAAAGCCCTAGAGTTTGTTTGGAGAGAACCTCGCTGGCATTGATGGATGTCTCCGCCTGACAGCTCACAGGGAAGGGTGTAATGGACAGAATTACAGGATTCATTCCAAACGGGTGCTGGGCTCGAGTGCTCCTGCTCCGAACCACTTCTTGTGGTTGCGTTTGGGCTGCCCCCGTGTAGGATGAGGTCATTTTGCTGGAGCACACAAAGGATTCCAGGGGGAAAACACATCATCTACGGTGGCGATTTGGGGCATTCATTCCTCCTGGCTGCTCAGGATAACAATGAACCTTCTCAGCATTACCCGGGCTCACTGCAGAGACCAGGATGGGTTTAGATGCCATCAGTGGAATCCCCCGAGGCACACAATGCGTTTATTATAATGTCCTGGCCCTGAGAAGGGCCTGGGAACAGCTTGGAGTGGCCTATAATTAAGTACCTTGAATAATAAAAGCACAGCTCCTTAGGTATTGCAAGAAGTGAAAATAACCCTGATCTTCTCGCTCTCTACGCCCCTCCCCCACTACCCTTCTCTTTTACAAATCAGAAAAACCAGGAGCTATATGTTTTTTAAAAATAACTTTTGCAAAGGATGTCTGGCCAGTGGGGAAAGGGAAATTAAATTACTTGAGAACATTCTTTCCATGTTAAAAAAAAAAAGGCTTCTGCTTACTCAGGCAGCTACCCGTGGGGAGGATTTGTGAAAAGGCTGTTCTGTCAATCACTCTTGGATTCAGCTTCCAAAGGCTTTTCAGGGGCTGTGACCTTCCAGCAAAGGGGGGTCCCTAGGGGTTAAGCTGCCACTTGGACGGGCACTTCCTTAATTCGCTGCTGTGCCCGGGAGGGAGTGGATAGACGGGTCCCTCCGGCAGTGTCCTGTGTCCTTGGTTCCCACACCCTCCTGTGAGCGCTCACGTCGTGCAGAGGGTGTTGGGGGACCAGGAAGAGACGAGAGCTGTAAGAACTGTGGTCAGTTTGCAGCAGGAGGAACAAGAAAAAAAGCACCAACAGCTTGATGTCTAGGTTTGCAAGAATAAAGAAGCAAGAGAAGGGACAGCCGAGTCCAGCTCTGCCCCTGCCTGGCTGTGAGCGCAGCTGATTCCCTTACACTTCTGTGAGCCTCAGCTTCCTCACTGGTAAAATGAGAATGTTACCAGTACAGTGGGTAGTTAGTCAATAGTCTCATATTGGGGATCTTGAGAAAGTGACTTAAGTTCTCTGAGTCTCACTTTCCTTATCTGTAAAATGAGATTAAAAACATTTACATGCATTGTTTTAGGACTGGAATGATGTATGAAATCACTGAGCACACCTGTACACAGTCATCAGTAAATGCTAGTCAGTCACTGTCTCATTGTTACTATTAGTAGTACTTTTGTTATACATGCAATTCCATTTCTGAAGGTTCTGGTTGGATTGAAGTTGTTTGCATCATTAGATGATTCAGTACACAGAGCAAGTGTCTGTCTAGAGAAATGAGACAAGCCACACAAATTCACTGGGTAATCCTGCACTGGAAATCTGATTGCTGTTATTTTTTTTGACAGTTGACAGGGAGATGGGGCGGTGAGACAAATGAGTGTCATCTTTTCTTCTTTGATATAATTCATGAAAATGAAATGAATCTGTACAGTTCCACTATGGATGGGTGACTCAGGTAATGTTATTAACAAGACTAGTTTTTCCAAGTCGTCACTAGAAAGCACACACACACTGGTGCCCCCGGCATTTCGGACTTTGACATGAATGATGAAGAGAAACTTGTTATATGGTTGGGGAGAGACTGACTTCCGCTGAAGCATTTGAAAAAAATGACTTGAGCCTGTTGATAAGTAAAGGTCAGCCCAAGAGAGGTGGAGGGAGATAAGGTACACTCTGAAAAAAAAAACAAGTCTTAAATATATATACACAAACACACCATATATACATACATATATATACACATATATGGTGTGTATACACATATATGGTGTGTGTGTGTGTGCGTATATATATATTTACAGCTAAAGAAATCTCCAGTTATCATTTAGTTCAAACATACTGCCTTGTTTTCACTTTGCTTTAAGTAAAAACATAAACATTTGTTATTTTGAGCATGACGTTTTGGACACCAAAATGGAGTAGTGTGAAAACTTTGAGAAGCACTGAAGAATGAGAAGAAACAGGAAACTCAAGGCAAGACATCCTTTACCCTTTCCACTCCTAGCAGAATGGAGTATAAGACATTTGCTCTTTATTATTTAAAAAGCCTTTTAAAAGTCACGTAGGAAAGGATGCGCTCCAGGGATCTTCTGATTCCTTTTGGTTTTGGCTAAGAAAATGACATCACTGAGAAAAGCCAGTCTTTTATAAAATATTGCTGTTGACATGACTTCTCAGTGGGTTAAATACTATAAGATCATTGTTTGTTGGGCAATACAGAGTTAGGGAGAAAATAAAAATAACTACTGAACAGAAGCTGGTTGGGTGGGTCTGCCCAGACCTGGATTTCAGGGTCAGAATGTGGCATCGAAGGCTCAGTTCGATGGGGTCACTTTAGTTATCCTAGGTGACCAGGTGATGTGTTAAGGTAAAAGCAAGGTACTCTCTTTCCCTCAGATTTTTGGAAACAGACCACGCCCCATAGTTCTCAGTCTTCGTTTAACCCTGACCTTTCGTAAAACGCAGGGCAACTCGCTTTCTCTAATGACTGGTAAACCCGTCAGTGGTTGCAGATTTCCGTGCAAGGGCCTCCCTCTGGCTGCTTGTCTGAAAGCCGATTACTGAGCAAGTACAGGAGGCCCAAGAATGCCAGCATCACCCCCGCCATTGCATGGGTGCACTTTAGAGACGTTTTCTTCAGAATACTCTTTCTTTGGATCTGATTTCAAATCCCAGGGTCATCAGGGTGGTCGAGGGCACATCTTAAACACTGGACAACATGGTGGAGGTGAAAATCTGCTGTAAGATCTGAGGGATATCCTTGGTATCCAAGGCAACGAAAGACCGGCCAGCTGGTAAAGTTCTCTGAAGCCTGTGAGGATGGACAGGGGAAGAAAATTACCATTGCAAATCCGGGCTCCCCTTCCACCTCCTGCCTCTGCAAACCACAGCATCCTAATGGTTCCTTCAGAAAGGAAGTTTTTACTTTTTAATACCTTGCCCTTGCCTGCAGCTGAATAGGCGGTCACCAGGCAACGGGAGGCTTAGAAGAGGAACAGGGAGAGCCATGCTGAAAGCGGCGAGCTGAAAGAAAGGTCTTTTCGGTGGGAAAATCAGCAAATTTGCAAAGAAAAAAATTTCCCCATTACTCCTGTCATTTCCTGGTATTTTATATTCCCGTGACAGCACAGAGCCCTAGGGACCAAGCTGGGGTCAGCTCACCTGCATCCAGGGGAAGTGTCCGCCTCACAGTGTCCCTCAAACTGCTTTTCCTGCCTTAGATATAACAGGCTTCGAAAAATGTCGCCCAGCCAAACCCCAAGTGGTTCTTTCTCTCTCTCTCTCTTTTCCCTCCCACATAATACAATGTGGAATGTAATCTGATTTATGCAACTGCTGCTTCGATGACACTGAGGTTGTCCAGGCTTATGATAATTTTTTTAAAGGCCAATTTCTCATTTGGAACAAAGGGCCATTTTTGGAGTACTTTTCTTGTACAGTTGAAAAGTACAAGACACAGTGCTATCCAAAAGAACGCCTCCTTTCACTGTGCCAACAAAGTTTGGTTTTGGAATGACATTTAATAAAAGTCAACCATCCTGTGTAGTATCATACACTTGGCATGCCCGGTAGACCAGCTAATTCCGCAACATATCTTTTGCCAGTGGATGTTGGATCATTTCCCTAGGAAACCACAAGGGTATTATTGTGCTTTCTTAAGTATTCAAACAGGATCTGTTCACTAGAAAGACAAAATAGCTATTTCAGCTCGACTGGGATTTGTTGAGCTTGCTCCCCCCGATGAATACTGGGCTGGACCTGAAGAAAATCTGAGGGGAAAAGGCATGGTTTGTGTTCGAGGACATGGAAGTTCTCAAAGAGGCTAATGCACAGAACTGAGAAAAATGCAAAGTCAGCTGTAATAAAGTGACTGTAATTACATGATATTAGGTCTCTTCTTAACCGCATTATGCAGTCCTGCAGCAAGGCGAAGGGGGCAGAAAGAGAAAAAGGTGCCAGCACTTTGGATACTAAGCCGCTTCCTGGTCTGTACAGGACTCTCTCCCCTAGGGCGTGACGGGAAAGAGGTGGAGTGACAAGAGCGGACGTGGCCTTTTGTGTTTTGGGCAGGATTTCTTCTTTCCTTTGACAGATACACTTTCACTTGTGTTTTCTGCTTCTTACAAGTACTTTAAGCAGAGAAAAAAACATGAGCTCTTTCTGTTTGTAATTCAGAAAGATCAGTGTCAGAGTGTTTCCAGAGCTCTCCTTTCAGATGAGCCACAATGGTATTTTTTATCTGATCATAAATTTCTCTACTGAATATTCAGTGTATTTAGTGTAGCATCTAAACTATATATACATGGAGGGAGAAATACAAGAAGGAAGATCATCTACCTGTGTCTACATGTATGTGTCTGTGTATATGCAGACACACACATTACATATCATTTACATATATGTGTGTATTTGCCTACATACAATACATAGACACACACCCCCGATCTCTGACGTGGGGAAAATAGTAAAATGTGCGCTGCTTTGAATATGATTTGAACATGAACTGAATAGAACTGAGCCTGACACCTTGATGTGAAAGGGCAAAATGTATAAAATACTGTTTCATTTATTGGTGGACAAATCAATTTGCTATATGCTTTATTGTTGGTTAGTTTAAAGGTAAACTTAAGACTAAAAACTTAAAAGTGTTAATGCTCATCCAAGCATAAGCTAGACCATGACATCCCTCACTTAGACTGTCAGCTGCCTGAGGGCAGCAACCCTAGTTTCTGTCTTCCCTCCACCTCCCCCAGTGCCCCTCACCACAGGAAGCCCATGAAATGACAGGTGTCAGGTACTCAAACATCCCCATATCTGCTCTTTGCTGTATCCTGAGATGACACTCACCTGGTTGCTTGATCACCTAAAGATCCAATAAAAATGGCAAAAGCATTTACTTGAGGGTTGCTTGTCAGGATCTGGGCAAACCTGGCAGGATGTATCCCATATCGTGACAGGTTCGCGTCACTTAAGACGATAACGAAATACTCGTCAGCTTCCTCTTTGACGATTTCCTTGATGGCGTGTTCTGTCCCCTCTAATGTGTGGTCCCCACTCATGCAGAACTGAGCGTGGGCATGCATTGTCTAGGGGAATTAGATGTTGCACAAAAGTCATGAATGAGAAACTCCTTTTTTCACAAACATGATAATTCTTTCTATTGACAATGAGAAAGCACAAATACCAATGATTACATAGGAACAAGAAGTCTCTGAGTGAGTTCTATTTAATTTGCACCTTAAGAGTGACAACAGTCCACAGTGATATTTGTAAGTGGTTAAGACTTTGCATTAAAAACAGGAAATGTTACAAAACTATCCAAGTTGGCACTGCTTTTTAAAGCTCAAACTGTCATTTAAAGTGAGAAGATGGAAGAAAATATGAAACTTGGTATCATCCTAGAGCATGGAGATGACATAGGGAAAAAATAAGGAATGGGTTGAGTTTCCAATAAACAAAGCTATAATCCTAAACACTGTACTTACATCAACAGCAATGGAAGAAATTTACTTTAAAATCGTGGTGTGTTTCTACAGTAAGTAGATCTAAGTATGTGAAACTGTATCAGCATTAGAAAAAAACTGATACATAAAACTGGGTTCCAGAGTAGTCTTAAAGGGGTCAGTCATTCTTTTCCTTCTGAAATATCCAGGGGCTGAGAAGAAATATATAGGATATAGATGGGGACCCACATCGTAGAATCCTGATATAATCCTGAGTACCCTGCAAATATGTAGGGAACAAAGTTTAAATTTTATATGGTGTAGAAAAGGAATGTAGGCATCGTAAGTGTTTTTCTACTTTAATGCTTAAATGTTTGTGAAACAGAAAGACTCCCCCCCACCCCTGCCCCGTATCTGCTGCTTCCTCAGTGAATCTGCTCGGTGACTAGAAGGTACTTTACCTAATCTGGTGGAAGTTTTCACAGTAGAGAGGTAACTGAATGTATTTACCTTCAGAATTTCTAGTCTCTGCTTATTGTCCTTGGGGATTTTGTTAATGGGAACTAGATCAATGTTGTAGCCATCTCCAGAGTGTCCAGCGATGTCATACTACAGGCAAGAGAATCAGAGAGTTAGAAGCCTCTGTCCACTAAAGAACTGTCATTGGATCCACAAGTCTTTAAGTCTTTGGTCTGTTACTGCTCAGAATTGCTCAACATATGGCCATGTTGCAGTGCAGAGAGATGAATCTGTGTTTATCAATAAAGACAAGAAAAAATTCCAGGCTCCTTCACTTCTTGTCCATCCTTGTGTGATCTCTGCTTTCTAGAAGGAGGCAGAAACTCTGATGAGGGCTTTAGGGGCTACCAAGAATTCCATTCTAAAATTTCAGGGGAAAGTTTAAAAGAATTACACACTTAGACACACACACACACACACACACTGTGGTAGGCAGAATTCTAAGGTGGTCCTCAAGATTCCTGTCCCTTGCTATATACACAGCCTAAATAATCCTCCCCTCTTATGTGTGGTCAGGACCTGTGAATATGATGAACTATCATACATGATTATGTTATATATTATGAGGCAAAAGTGGATTTGCAGATGAAATTAAGGTTACTAATCAGTTGGCTTTGAGTTGATCAAAACAGAGACTATCTGGGTGGACCTGATTTAATCACCAGCACCTTTAAACAGTAGAGTTTTTTCCTGGCTGCTAGTAGAAGGGAAAGACAGTGAGATCTGAAGTGTGGGGCGATTTGACATGTGGCTAAGATGGCCAGAACCACAGGGCAAGGCCCAAGAGTCACGTGTAGCAGTGACCTTGTCTGAGAGCCAGCATGGACTGAAACAGGGACCTCAGTTCCTCAACTGCAAGGAACCAAATTCTGCCAACAATCTGAGTCGGCTTGGAAGCAGATCCCTGCCCAGAGCCTTCAGGTAAGAGCCCAGCCTCGCTGACATCCTGATTTCAGCCTCATGAGACCCTAAGCAGAGAACCCAGCTGAGCCTGCCTGGACTTCTGAACTATAGAATTATGACTTAATAAACAGGGATTACTTTAAGAAGCTAGGTTTATGGTAATTTGTTACATAGCAATAGAAAACTAATACATATATATCTTTTCTGAACACAAAACTGAAACATACGCACTGTAGAAATTCCAGAAAAGCACAAAAAAAGTAAAAATTATCCATGATACCATTACTCAAAGATAACGTCTGTTAATATTTTATTTGTTTGTTTGTTTGTTTGTTTATTTATTTATTGGGGGGGTAATTATATATATGTATGTATTTTTTTTAATGGAGGTATTGGGGATTGAACCAGGGCCTCATGCATGCTAAGCACACACTCTACTACTGAGCTATATCCACCCCATTAATGTTTTTTCTTGTATAAGTCCCTATGTTTTAATTTCTTTTCAATGTACGTGTAAGAGGTTGCACGTTCATACACATGCACATCTGCATCAATGTAAATTTTAACTAAAATGGATTAATGTTGACCATGTGATTTTATAATCTGCTTTTCTATTTAAAAATGCATGAGATAAATCTTTCAGTTTAAGAAACACCTTTTAAATTCTCTATCTTACAATGCACACGATGCATACAATGCAGTCCTGCCTGATGAGGAAAGGCTGGAGCTGAGAGTGGGGTGCAGCATTTTTACAGAATCTGGAAAGAAGCTTGGGAACTGAGGCAACTATAACTGGGTCAAAATGGTTCTCTGCAATCGTGGGGTTTGCCCCCCAAATTCCCTTCTCCCCTCCCACCTCCCTCTAAGAATTTTTGTGATGGCGATATAAAGATTAGAATAGACCTCACGGTGTCTGGGGAACTGCGGAGTCTGCCAAGAAAATTCTCTGTTTTAGGTCTAGGGCAAAATCTTAGGGATTACTTGGAGTGTCATGGGTCAAAGGCTTAGGAATCACCAATGGACCATCAATCAGTAACTGTCTTTTGAACATCTACCATGTGCGGAACAGTACTTTAGGTGTTGAGGAGGAATGCAATGATTTCTTTTCATGTCTATTCCTTTTTAACTGGTGGGTCCTTTGAAGGCAGCGCTGTGTCTTATTCATCTTAATGCATTTTAGTATCTATGAGTGTGCCTGGTGTGTTTATTGCCAAAATGCTTTAAGAGAGTTGGCAGGCAAGTTGAAGCGTTAAGAAGCTTTCCTTTCCCATGTGGGCTACATTCTGTTACAAATAAGCTGTTTGGAAGCTGGAAGGCTTTTTTTTTTTTCCTCTGGGCACTCATGTGAGAATTGGTGGCTAGCCTGAGCTAGCTGACAAAAAAACCCAACCCATCACACAACTGAAACCATTATATTTAAAATTAAAAATAGAAAAATTCCTGTTAAGATGATTTTTAGGCAAAAATAAAAAGTCAGAAGGCAGTTGGGTAATTTGTGGAAGATGTGTTCCATTTCAGACATGCTGGAATTGTGCATTCGGCCGGGGGGCATCAGAGAAGAAATCTATTTCATGTCATCAGAGACGTGGCTGTCATCCCCAGGAGGGGGAAGTGCAACTGTGAAGGGCAAATGCATAGAGAGAAAGGAGAAGCGGACCCCTTCAACCGAGCCCTGGGGAGCATCCTCCCTGGGGAGGGGATGGGAGAAAGACACAGGGAGGAATGAAGAAGGCTGGGAGAGAGTGATGGCAGAAGCATCCTAACCGAGATGGCCCTGGGCATCAGAATCTATATCTCTTTCTCTTTCTTATACCACAAGCATTTCACTGCAATTGTCCCTCTAAAGGTCACCAATGATTTGGATGCCCCAAGGTCATCAGTCACCATTCTCCTTGATGGTCATGGTTAGTGTAACTCAGCACAGTCGCACAACCGCTTCTGGAACCCTACGAGCTGATTTCCAGGGCCATCCTACAGAATGGCCATCTTGCACACGAGGGGATAAGATCAGCTCCTTGAAACGGAAGTGGGTTTCTCTTACTTGGCTGAAGTGAGAGGGCTATGAATGTATTAAACTTTTCCTTTTTGACTGATGGTTAAAGTTCTTACTAATCAGATGACAACGGATGACACTGTATAAATAAATACTTGACCATGTGGTCTGCTTACAGGGTCGACCTGACCGGTTACCACAAGGGAAAAAAAGTTGTTAGTTAATTATTAAACAAGTAGCAGTCGAATGAGTTGTTGGATGCTCTTTATCAAAAAGAGATACTGATAGATTCAACACTCCAGAAACATTTCAGTCCCAAACCCATCTATCATTCCGTGAGTCTACGTACCTATCGTCTACATTTAATTTTCTGCCCAGGAGAAAATAGCATCCTATACTTTTGTCAGGCAAAGGAGTTAAAGCGAGGTAGGTTGCAGACCTCCCTATCTTCTTCCCTCCTTTTTTCCCTCTTCTCCTTCCTTTTTTTCCACCCACCCCCCATATGTGGTAAGGAAAGTGCAATCTGCAGAAGGATCGCCCTTTATCTGTGCCTCATTAGTACAGCAAAGGCTGAGAAGACACATCTAAAGGACGGGATCGGGCTTATAAAATGGTTTGCAGGCTCTGGCTCTCATCTTCCAGATGGGCTTGGGGAGTCTGCTGCGCCCAAAGTAAATAAAATGCAAGAGAGGAATTCAAAAGCCATCCAAATGGGAGCATTCCCCAGTGTTACTGTAGATCATTTGAAGTTTCCATTAAAAACAATCCTTCTGGATTATAATTATCTAGTATCTGCTCCCCAAGGATCCAAACACATTTTACAGAGAGTAATTTGCTAGTCCTCAAAACTGTCTGGGTTAAAGGAAAAAGTATATCAACGTCTCCATTTCTGTTTCTAACTCCTGGTTCTGCCATTCACCCAGCCTAGGTCCTGCTGTGACCACTGTCACATCAGACCCGACAGGGTCTCAAGCAAGCTTCTAGGGACGGGTCACAGGAGTCACTAAAGAAGAACCGCGCTGTCCTTATCAACCACCTAACATCTAGAGCATAGCTTTTTCTGAGTAGCTCAGCATTTTTCTGATCATGATTTTTCCACTTTTCAGAGCATCCCTGAATCTCTGTGGAGTCTCATATTTAACATCCAACATAAATATTACACCACAGCAGTAAAGAAAAGCCGCAACCAGCAAAGACCAATTCTAATACTTTCCTGCTTTAGAAACTTGCTTAAATGCCCTTTTGCTATATTTTCTTTTGAAAACCTCATTCATTTAGAAAAAGGTAAGACAAATGAAAACAAGTGCTGAGTTTTGGTCCAAGACACAAAAGATTTTTCATCCAATTAGAAGGATGATTTAAAATACTTCGACGGCAAAGACAGCTTTACTTAGAACAAAGAGCTATTAGCATTTTCATGAAAATATTTCTGTTTAAATTTCTGTTGGGAAGGGTAATCATTTTTTTGGAGTGCTGATGATGTGTGAAATTCTAATCTCCTTCCAGACATACAAATACACCATTCTCAGGTGGCATTGCTGACAGCAGGCGGCAAAGGGTTAGAAGATAAATGTATGATTTAAAAGGTCAAGAGGCGTGGCCACAGAACTCTAGGTTGTTAGTCAACAGTCTGTAGTATTAGTTAGTTAACCTCTTTTCATACAGAAGTCAACTAAAGAGAACAATGTCCTGAAGGTCAAGGATTCTAGGCTTAGCTCTGACATTAACAAGCTTTTCGACTTAAGGCAAGTCACCTAACCCCTTCAAATCTTGTTTCTACCATGTAAATAATGCTGGTTTAGATGACCTTTAACACTGTATGCTTGTAAATCACTTAATCTTTCTGACAAGTAGGGGTAATCTCTGTTTCACCAACCCTCAGAGGGTCACTGAAAGGATAGGACAATCCATGTAATGAGCATAATGTCAACATTTGTAGTGTTCTTTATGGTTTACAAAGTGCTTCTCTGTATTTCATTTCATTTTGATTCTCTTCACAACTTCGGGGTGGGAATTATTAACATCATTTCCCAAATTAAGAAACTGATGGTTGGAGAGATGAACAGACTTTCTTAAGGTCAGAGATCTAGTGTTGGCAGAGGTGGAATCCAAACCAAGGTGCTCTGGCTCTAAATCCAATGTTTTTACTGCACAGAGATAACCACTCCCTAACTAGTCCCTCTCCCCTCCGCTGCTTCCTAATTTCTATGTAAGATTTTTGAATGGTTGGTTTAGCCGATACTTCCACATCAACAATTGGGTCAATTCTGAATTCTTGTTTAACTTTGAATGGATTCAGAGAAGTCTGCACACCCTTCTTTGGTCCTACCTCCAAGTAGCAATAAGAATTTATTCCAAGCCTGAGCCTGACAGGATGATGGTTTTCCACTTCTAAATGTGTGAAACATTCCCAAGGCATCAGGAAAAGGTGAATTACAGACACTGAACTAAGTTTTTGATTGAAGGAATTTTCCCAGCATGTGCTGGTTTGTGAATTCTATCTTCCCACATTCTTCTGGGAGTTTACTCGGCCATTCTGACCGAGATATCTTTGAGAAAAGCATGTCTGTTATACCTCCTTTGGATGATGACATGCTAGGGGTAAGAGAAGACAGAGTACTTTGCGCAAATAGTACATTTGCTCCTAAAATATAGTTCTGTAAATATACTGATTGGGCAGAAATAAGATGGCTGCAAGAAAAAGGGATAAAACATGAACTAAGAAAAGGCCCTGAAGAGAGAGTCAGACATCCTGGCTTTTTACAGTCCAGCTGTGTGATTTTGGGCAAAGTACTTAACCTCTCTGGATCTTGATTTTCTCATCTTAAAACAAAGAGGTTGGTGAAAATAACTTCTAAGATGATTTCTGCTTCCAAGGCGCTATGATAATTCAATGGCACACCCAAGAAATGGAATGAAAAAGTCCACTCTACTTAGTTGTAGGAACACCTGTGCCTTGTTTCCTTTTGTCAAGGGAGTGAATCATCTAAATCTAACTGAGGACTGATGAAGCCTTTTCCAAAGACAAAACCCTTGGAGTCTATGAGCAATAACAA
The DNA here is from genome assembly GCF_048564905.1 of Vicugna pacos. NCBI lineage: Eukaryota > Metazoa > Chordata > Mammalia > Artiodactyla > Camelidae > Vicugna > Vicugna pacos. Next base: position 20,952,949 of record NC_133000.1, on the reverse strand, counting down.
TCCAGCATTGGCCCTAGAATAGTGGCTTCCTAATTCTAAATTTTTGAATTTTAGGTAGTGGAACTCTTTCTCCAAACGAAATATTGCACAAAATCCCAGATTGTGAAACATCATGCAATATCAAAATACGAAGAATTATTTTGGGTGAACTGGCGATGGAGGCTGGAAGGGGTAAAAAGCACTGCCCACTGACCTTCGCCCTCCAACATCCTTCAAGGGCTCCTTTTACACTGTTAGGGACCCATGGCTTAGAATATGGCTCTTATGTCTCCATAGAAACAATAAATTTGAGGCTTTATTTTTTCAAAGTCCAACTTCTCCATAACTCAGTAACTCTGTTTCCTGGTGCCACCCACTTCGGTGCTCAGTGGAGAAACAGTCACCTAACTTGTGATGTTATTGAATACTTTGAAGAAAAAAATTAGCCATTAAGAGCTTTTGAAAAGGAGGTCCACTTCAAGGTTACAGTGAAAACATTCCTAGGGGTTTGAAGAAGTCAAGAGGGACAAACTGGAATGCAGGTAAAGGAAAAAAAAAGCTTCCTGCCTTAAATGAACTGGTTTGCAGGACCGTTACCATTCCACTTTTCACGCCAGTGGGTACGTGCTACGTGACCATTCAAAATGTTGCTGATTATAAGATTAGAGGACTTTATGCTGATTATTGGCAAATAATGCTGCTTCTATCTCAAGCCTACTGTAAATGCTGTTTCTGAGAACAGTGGAATTCAGTTGGTAGAACAATTATGAGAAACTTAAAAAACTCCAGATGCCTTTGAAATGTGTTCTGACACTGAATTACCTTCCCTTCTCAGTAATTCTTGCTCAAGGGCCCCTGTGGTTTGGCATGAGTCATGCCAAGGTGGAATAAAAGTGGAGGCTGACTCCAAATGAGCCTTCTGGACTTGGACTCCAATGACCCAGAGCCTAGGGGTTGAGCCCAAGCCAAAGAAAATACAAAGCTGATGCCAAGAGAGATTTCAGGGAAGAGTCCAGCTCTCTGGGCCACACCAGTGGCTTCTGACAGTTTCAAAGCAAATGCAGACTAGATACCTTTACAAAGAAGGGAAAATTGCAGGAAGATAACATTAAGAACCGCCTGGAACTGGAGAAGTGAGAAGTCTCAGGGCACATGACTGAATTCCTAAAGTCACACACAGGATGCCAGGGGTGCTGTGGAATGTAAGGTTTCCACTAAGAGCTCCTAGAACTGTCACTTGTTCGTGCATCATTTTATCCCAGTGGAGTAAGTGACACACTTCTGTTAGGTGTCCCTAGTCCTTGTGCCTCCTTCACAAATGAGAGGATGAAAGTACAGACAGATTAAATGAGTTGAGTACGATCATATTGTGTAAAGATACAGAACAGAGTGAACGGTGCACCGCCACTTCTCAGAGTGTCAGTAGGCTCCCTCCCACCACCTGCCCACCCTCCATGAGGGAGACCTGGCCAGCCCCACTCAGCAGGGACTGGGTAGCCTGCAGCCACTCAGAATCGTGGTGATGTTGGCAGGGGTGGTGGGAAGATTACACGACGTCTCCAGTGTATCTGCTGTCGGGAGAAAGCCTGTTAGGAGCTGTGGAAATAGAGAGGATGTTGGGACAAGGTCAAGGGCACAATGAGACAGCAGCCAGACAGATCCAGGATGAGGGGGAGGCTACCAGACAAACAATCTGGACTCAGGAGAGTGACCGTCATGGAAAGTGCAATGGTAGTGGGGGGAAAGGCTGTCACAGGTGAGAAGAGGCTAACAAGGCACTCCAACCAAAAACAAGGTGAGGACATTGACCGGATCCCAGAGTAGATGGGGAAAGATAATTAGAAACCGCTAGGATAGTTTATATTCTATGCATAGCCCAGGATTATAAACCTTTGGGATTGCTGGGAAAAGTGAATGTGGATTGGATATTATAAGATATTATGACATTTTTGATAATTTTCTTAGACGTGATAGTGGTATCGAGGTCATATTAGGGAACATCCTTACTCTTAGGAAAACCATAATAAAGTCTTTAGACATAAAGTATGATGATAGTTGTAACCTACTTTCCAATGGATCAGAGAGGAGGAAAGAGTACATATTTAGAGAGAAACACGAAACAAACAAGGGGGAAATATTATCACTTGGTGAATCTAAGTGAAGGCCTGTGGGTGTTCATTTTACAGTTCTTTCAACTTTTTTGTAGATTTAAAAATTTTCAACAGAAAAAAAAAAACCTGGGAAATAAAGGGGAAAGTTGAAAAACAAAACATAAAAGGGAAAACAAAAGGAAGAAGAGTCCTGGGCTCTATTCTTCTCTGTCTCCAACCAGCCTTCCGACTTTGGGCAAAGGGCTTAATGTTTCTGGGTCTCGGTTTCCTGTCTGAGGAGTGAGGAAACTGGAGGGAATGACCTGCGAGGTGACCCCAGCTCTGATGGCTACGTCCATAATGGGGAATGTGGCAGGAACCAGACTCACCGTCCTTCCCTGTCCCGTCTCTCCTTCCCTGTCCCTCCAGACACTCATCTAAGTACCACTTTTCCTCAAAGAGCTTGTTTGGTGAAGTCTTAAGGCTTTTCTCCTTTTGTTGGAAAGATTTAAAGGCACAAGTTTCGTAAGACTCTCTATGCTTCCAAAAAAGTTCTAAACAAATTGTATGTAGTGAATGTACGCACAAGAAAAACCAAAATCCTTCAAGTACTTCCTGTGAAAAATCAAATAGCATACAAAATGAAGTATTACCCCACCCAAAAAACCCCAAAATTTAAAAAAAAATAATGAAGCTACTTCAAGCCTTGAAAAAAGTTATTTTATCGTGGTGTTTTGCTGTACTTTCACTGGATTTGTCAGTTTTATACATTACTTCAGTCTCTTATCAGTATTTCTGTGGTTTTGCAGATGAAGCTGGAGGGCAGTTGGGGCAGTCGGGGAGGCTATCAACCAAATACTGCTCGGGGGAAGGGGCCCCTCCGGGGCATCTGAGAGGCATGCTTTGCTGAACCTTTGTGACTGGAGCCTCCTCACTGAGTTTTCTATCACAATTGGTTTCTCTGTCTCCCTCACGAGGCTACAAGCTCAAGGATGGCAGGGAACCGTGGACCTAGAGGAGCACTCTGCTCTTAGCAAGCGTTCAACCCGTGTTTGTGATTTTGTTGAATTCAGTTGAAATGCAGCAGGTCAGATGGCAATAATTTGGTGTCTAACTGTCAGTTAGAAGCAAAACAAAATGACATCTTGTGAAATGCTGATTGCCTTGACATTATTTTTTTGTGTGTGCAACATTTCCGTTATTACTAATCCTTCTTCCAGATGACAGACTTTCAGCAATGAGAACTGGACAAATATGAATCTCTCTATACGTCTCCCTGCGGGTGAGATGCAGTGAAACATTGAACACGCTCTGTGACAACCACACCATCTTCCCGCAGGCTCTGGTGGGGGAGCTCTCCCAACTCCCTGTCGGCTTCGCCACATCCTGCCCTCTGTCTCATCCTTTACCCAGTCCCAGGGAGCTCTGTCAACCAATTTCTGGGTGAACTTCTAATAAATCTTTTTAAAGACCTAGACAAAATAGCTTCACATAACAGCAGCTCTGCTCTCAAAGATACAGAAATCTTCCTAACTGAAAATTTCATCCTAGGAGTACCTACGACTATGCTAATTTTAATAGTGGTAGGTTTGCCGTGGTCTCTGATGGGTTAAAATCTTCGTGTAACTCAAGCTGAGGGATTTGAGATGCCTTGACCTTCAAGATCCACAAGAGAGGTGAATGGGCTGATAGAAACATTAGCAGAACCCAGAGGTTTCAAAATGTCACGTGGGATTTACACTGATGGCACTGGCTGTCTAGCCATCCACTGCTGATCAGTGGTCGAAGTGATTTAAGAAAATGATACTTCACCTCATACCAGAAGGATCTAAAACATTAAAAAAAAATATGAAACCCATAAAACAAAAAAGTAAAAAATAAAATCCCAAATCAAGAAAAACTTATCTGAAGGGAGGGAGGGTCAAGGGAAGGAGAACACTGAACACTAGTCCGTAAACCAAAAGACATGACAGAGTTGGCTCAACGGGGCTTGGATTTTAGCTCAGAGCATCCTGGCAACTAAATCCAACAGGGAGTCACGAAGATCCGTGGTCTTCACGAATCACAAGGGGAAACGCTACTCCTCAGGGTGCAAGTTCATATCCTATTTGCATTTGTATCCTGTACTCATGCACAGCCGGGGAGCCCGCCCTGCAGCAGCATGCACTGACTAGAGCGGCCACTTTCCTACCTCTTAATTCTAAAAGGAATCTCTCATGGCCAGCTTCATGCAAGGGACTCTGGGAGCCTCAAAAGTGGGCCCAGAGTAAATGAAGTGATGGCTTTCACGATCTCTGTTTCACTGTATCCATCAAGACACACAGACACGACTCAGGACAGCAATCCTGAGGTGCAGGTAGGATGTCAAACTGGATGATGATCTGAGACTGCCTATTTCTGCAGGACGTGTTTGATGCCCAATGTGGTCTAGAATATGCACGGGTGGGCTGAGTACTCATGACACACATCTGCGAGTACACACTTCCTCTCAACTGAACTTTTGATAATAATGACACGGCATGTGACTGTGTTCAAGGTTATGTGCTCTGGTCAAGACCAGGAGTGCGGGGTCCCTGTGGCTGATTAAGGCGGATTGATGGGCTCATCTTGGGCAGTCACACATGCTGCGGGGCATCCCTTCTCAGTTCAGACCTCAGAAGGATGAGGAAGGGCAAACTGGGAATACCAAAATGGATGTCGTTTAAATGGGAAGCTGTATTCCTTCCAGGGTAAGCCCTTCCCATCAGCCGGAGAGACGTCTGTTACCTTGTGACCCTCGCCCGTGTGGAAAGGCAAAGCCATGCTGGGGACAGTGCACTTTGAGGGCATACTCCAACCTTGAGAAGCCGCCTGGCTGGCAATGGGGCAAGAATGGGTTGAGGGGAGGAACTGGGATGAGGATAGTGGCTCTGAGAAATCTGGGGAGAGACTTCTGGTCCTTCTATGTAACTGTTCCCCACCTCCCATCATAGCTAACATCATATAACTTGGGAAGTGCAGTGCTTTCTTCTGTTGTAAATAGGTTTTAAATGATGGTCTTATCATTTTCTGATTATTAGGGCAGATAAGACCAAAGGCTGACTTTCTCAGTGCTGACACATGAGCTGTTAAGATGAAGGTTTCGGCCTAACTCGGGCTGACTCTGGGCAAGTGTGGGCTGGGATGGCTCCCATCCTCCTCAGCTCATGCCATTACCTTGAACTTCTCCTCATAGTTCTCGAAGGCCTCCATGACCATACACACGGCTTCCATTGAGCGCTCCAGCCGGCCGTCCACGCCGTTGAAGCGGTACATGCTGCCGGACACATCCACCACCAGGCGCAGGCGCTTGGGTTTCTGTTGGGGGCTGCCCAGCTGCGGGAGGGACAACAGAAAACCATCACTGGCCGCTGTTCAGGGGGGCTTGCACGGGCCCCAGAGTACGGGCCATGAGGCTGGCGGATCAGCGGTGGGCCCTGCACAGGCTGCCCTGGCAGGTGGGGAGGCATCTACTGATTACATTTCAGTAAACAGAATTTCAGACTCGTGCTGGTAGTGGGGCCATGTGGGAAAGATTTCCTTTTGGAATATGGTCCTTTTAAGCACCAACTTAGTCTAGTAAAACTCCCTTCCTGAGGCTGATGTTGGTTTTTTTTTTCCTGGAGGGGGGAGGTAATTATGTTCATTTATTTATGTTAATTTTTTTAATGGAGGTACTAGTGATGGAAATTTTGACCTCGTGCATGCTAAGCTTGTGCTTTACCACTGAGCTCTATACCCTCCCCCTGATGTTGTCTTAAAAATAATAATCTGGCAGGATATAACCTCCCACGTGTCAATTTCACATCACGTCTTAGAGTCAGTTACTCTAGCATGATGGAGTTATTCTGGAAGCCCACATCAATTTTACTTGTACTGGCTCTGCAGTGACCTGAAAATCATTTCCCACACAGTCTGCAAGAGAGGTCCGATTCCTAAAACAAGGTGATGTGAGGGGTAGGGGGGGCCAGGGGTGGTCTGGCAAAGAGCTGAAGGAAAATTTTTCTTCAGGGTCCTTTGTCTTTAAGAAGCTTTCAGTTTCCTCCTCCTTCCCGTTACTGAATTGCTACTTCTCTTTACTTTTCCTGGCGGTTAAAGCCACGCAAGTGGCATCGAACTGCCGTCTAGCAATAGCGGTCAGTTAAAACGGGAAACTCTTCTGAGTTGCGGCCTGATGTTGGACTCAGGCCCGCCAATTTGTGGGATTAAAAATGAAAGTATGCTTGTCGGTTTTACTTACAAAGAAAAAAAGAAGAAAAATTCCAGATTAGTCTGTTACTACACACTTGCTGACATGTATGAAAACTAATGAGCAGAGTTAGGAGCTTCAAGAAAATTGCTGGTGGCATTAGAGTGTAATGGTTGTTGGCGGCAAATTCAGTATATTTCTTAAAAGTTCGCTGAGGCTGCCTAAATGAAGAACAGTGCCGCATACACTTCTATGACGGCTCACAATTTCGAATGTATCTACACACATTTGTGGACCACGGTGAGTCACTAAAGGAAGCAGCTGATGACTCATACCAATGACACAGAAAGAAGAACTCCCACAACTACTAAAGGATCCTCTCCGAATCAACATTTAGACGGAGTGTGCGGCTCTCTTCCCTCCACCAGTCGCTGCACCCCCAGCTCAGAGTGGCCACTCACCAATTCTGGTTATTCAGGGACACAGGAAGTCACAGAGCCTCAAAGAGGTTCCGTATTTCCCCTTATTGCCATGGTATCGCAAATATTTTAATATTATGGCTGTCTAAAACTTTACACACTATAATTAGAATTATTTCAGGGCAAATTCCTTGTTTTCTAAGCATTTTTCCAGTTACAGGATGGACACAGATCTTTAACCGAACAATAGAAACCCACCAAGATTGTTCTAGTGTTTTCACTCACAACACCCTCTGGGATTCACAGACACCACATGTCTTTGGTTTCCCCTCCAGGGCACCCTGCTCGATGTCCTAGGAGCTGATCTGTGTCACTGCACTGGCTTCTCTCCCGGCTGCTGGCTTCCAGTGGGCTCCACTGATGGGCGGCCCCGGCAGGAGATCCGAGGGTGAGGATGGGTTCTTTGTTCTTTCAGCCTCTTCTCTGCTGTGGCCCGTGGGTGGGCTCTCTGGCTACTGAAGGGCACGGCTCCTGGCAGGCAGCCCTCTCCAAAAACTGCCTTCCCTGGGTTCCGGTAAGTGCTCCCTCCTCTCCCCTTTTAGACGTAGAGTTGGGTCAGATCCTTGCTGCTGGGATACCACACTGTCTGTTTTTTGATTTTCTAAACCTCACCCTTACTTTTATAAATAGTCTTCTTATTAACTGTTCTTATTAACTGTTCCCGAAATTGCTCAATTTGAGTGTGCCTGGTGTTTCTTGACTCACACTGGGATCTTGACTCATATAATAAACAGTATAATATTTATGTTTATTTTTTTCCTAGTTTAAAAAAACATAATGCTTTCCTTGGTTGCCATATTTAGGGTTGATGGTGTTCTGACAAAGACAACAACTCAAGAAAGCATCTGCCTGTATAGAAGACCCAACTGCAGACCCAGGCTCCTAGAGCACCAGGGCTCACCTGTGGCTCCAGCTCACCCCGGCGTTTGTAGATGGCTTTTTCTCCAGTCAGACCATCAATGATCTTGGCATCGTCTAGTTCCCCAGTAGCTTGGTGTCTTAGCCACTGTCTCTCTTTACCTTTAGCCTACAATGACACAAACACAAAGCCTTTTTGTAATGAGTTCTGCAGGATCCCTGACACATTTTATGCATGAATAACAGGAAACACACCAGGGATCTTTTCAACAAGCGATGGTTATGCAGGAACACAGTTTTCATAAACGGACTGGTTTCTGCTCTGCTGACAAATAAAGGCCCTTTGTGGAGATTTTGTCAATTATAAGTGTTTTAACATATGGAATGATAAAATGAATGCACAGCACACATGAACAGGGAAATGGTATGCAAATGAACCTCTGGAGAAACAGGCAAAATCTGGGAATTAATGGTGATGGCACTTCTTGTGGCTTTTCTGTCACGGTTCTCGGAGAAAATTTATTAGGGAACAAAATAATCAGCTTGAGCTTGTTAACACCGTCTGCAGGCACAGGGAAAACGTGATCTTCAGAACTCTTCCTTTTGGAGAAACTGTTACTCAAGTTCTCTGCGACTTAACAGCACAAATGGAAAGAGCTGAGAACAGCAGTAGGTGAACATTTTGTTCTCTACTGTTGCCCTGATCGTCTGTATTCAGAAATCTTCTCAATTACTTTTCTTTTCTAGATTTTTAAGGAATATTTTTTGCACTATTTAATTTATTTATTTATTGGGGAGGGTAATTGGGTTTATTTATTTATTTTTAATGGAGGTACTAGGGATTGAACCCAGGACCTCATGCAAGCTAAGCACACACTACCATTGAGCTACACCTTTCCCCCCGAATTACTTTCCTAAAGATATTTTTACATAATACTTGCCTGCAGTGATGTAAAACTATGTCAGGTGGACTAAGATGATAGTTAAACGATAAAGAGTTATAACATCTCAATCAAGGCATAGGCCTACTACAGTTGAGGATTAAGAAGTGGGAAGAAACGCTAAAATACTTTTATGCACTCAAACTACAGTAGTAGCTATGATCACGTGCTCTGGCGTCACACAGCCGGGCTCCAATCCTTCCTTCACTGTCAGATCAGATATCTGACCTCAAGCAAGTTATTTAACCTGTCCACATTTCATTGTCCTCATTTCTAACATGAATACAACAATAGCTTCTACTTCAGTGAGTTACTGTGACAATTAATTGAGATACTACATGGAATTGGCTGAGAGAGCCTGACAATCTATGTTAGCTGGAATTATTACTACTACTACTACTACTACTACTACTACTATTATTATTATTATCATTAGCTGAGACACATTATGGACAGCTATGTTCACATTAATTTAAGCACATTTCCATCACTGTTTCAATGCAGGTGGCTGTATGACAGCACTGTCACTGAAAATACAAAGCCAAGTTTCAGGCAGCCAGTGTCTACTTTAAGGGCAGAAAAATCACTGTACAAAGACGCTCCACACAACATCACGCTGTGTAGTACTATATGTATTGTTTTCCTGTTCCTGATAGCCTTGCTGCAAACAGGTGCAAAAAATACCACATTTGAATACAAATATATTAATATGAACATGAATAAGAGAACTCCTAAGCTACTAGCATAAAGATCTTAAATTTGGTGCGCAGTTAATTTCAGGAATTGCCAGGTGTGTGCGCTTTGGAAGTATGCGCTTTCCTGATGTATAATCTTGGTAACAGCCCCATGATCTTACAGGACAAGGGAACTCACTGGAGCATAGCTCAATGAGCTCACATAATTCTGTAAGATATACAGCTGAGGGTGACAGGAGGAAGGGGTGGGCAGAATCTTCTAGAATCCTTTCCCACTGAGCTATGAATCAGACAGACAAGCTCCATCATGCAGTGCTTTCCTTCTCAGGCTCCCTCCCCGCAATATGATTGGGACCTAGCTCTCATCTCTTCTTCCCCGTCATTCCTGACATCTGGAGTGGACAGTTCCTCAGGCTTCCAGGATCCACTGTGCTGGGAAACACAACTGTGGATGATCATTTAGGTACCTTTTAACTCTGAGATTCTATGACTCTTGGAGGTACCAAACCGCAGAGCACTGCTCCTGAGTCCTTTCGTAGATGAGGACAGACTCTCACAGACTAGTCTAGACTGGGAAAACAAGCACTGCAGAAAGTTGAAGAGAAGGTGGAAGCAGTAGTCACAGCAGTGGCTTGGAAGTTGGTTTCTCCAGTTCTAATCCCGTATCTAATCTAATACAGGATTACAACTGGAACTCGATTATATAACATGTTATGTAACAGTGGTGCCACTGTTATCATTAAGCACTGATTTTCAAAGGTTCCATCAACACACTGACAAGGCAATGACCTTGAGGACTTCTTACTCAAGTCCACTAGTTGCTACATGGTTTTATTAACCAGTGAAACTTTCACCCTGTAAAGAACCATTGCAATGGCCCCAGATTAAGTAATTTATTATAATTTGTAATGCAGATTACCATTGTAGTAAAAATAAATTTAACCCCCCACCATCTCACCACAGAGGAAATATAAAATGCTAAAATTCTAATAATTCTACTCCCTTCCCTCATGTTTTGGTGTTTCTGCAAATGGAATATACCTTATAATTGATGGCAAAAGAAACCAAGGTAACAGGCAGAGGGTTTACTTGTGACCTGGCTGTCATACCTAGAGGACACACATATGACCTTGGCTGAGCATAGCAGTTACCACTCACTGAATTACTCCCATTGGCAGCACAGACAATTGACTTTTAATTTGAGTTACGATTTCTAATTATTATTTAAAATGAATTCAAAGACATTACAGTACAATAAAGCATAAGAATAATGAGTAAAGAAATGGAGTGCAGGATGCAAACATACCAGAAGTGAAGCAAGGTTCTTTGCTGCAGAAGTGAACACACTTCCAGCGAGACCTACAAAGGGAAGACGATCTGCGAGGTGGAACCTGGGTTTGGTTTGTTACGAGAACGTGTGCATAGTGGACCTCAGGTCACAGGCCACGCCTCGAATCATGGCAGAAAAAGCATCAGACTAGGACCAGCATACGAAGATTCTAGTCTTGGCTCACTTGGGGCAAGTAATTGAGACCCCTGGGTCTTTACAGTCCCATCTTCAAACTGAGGGGGCGCTGTGTCAGTGAGTAACAGTCTATACTTAATTAATAATAAAATCACTAGTATTAAGGGGATTTCCCAACTATTTTTTTTTACCCATCACCTCTTCTTAATTATATCAAAATAGTAAGGGCAGGAATATTTTCTTAAATAACTGGGAATTGTCTCCGATTTGTAAGCTTCCAAAAATATGTTCATTAAGGATGCTAAAAAGTGACTTTGAAGAAAAGTGTTTTTTCACTAGTAAATCTATTCGCCAATAACAGAAATAGGTGAATTGCCTGCTAAATGCAACAAATTATGGTACCATAACTGCTTAGGAAACCAATTCATTCCTTGTCTATTTTGACATTAGTCTTAATGGAGTTTGCTTTAAGCTAGTTTGCTGTTGATGGTAAGTATTTTGAGAGCCTTGGGTGGATAATTAGTTACAGAAAACATGCTTTGCTTTCCAAACTCCCCCATCTTTCTGCCCCAACATCAACACTTAAAAAAAAGTGTCAAACATCTAGAACCTAGCAGATTCATAACTTGGTGAAAAGCTTTCATTTTTCGATCTGGAGTTTTGGGGATACTAAAAATCTCCTAAACAGTTGTCCAAGACTCTCAGCAATTCAGATTGTTCTCTAAATTACATACAGCCAGATCTAAGAAATATTAAGAACAATTATATTAGAAACATTCAGGACATTAGAACTGTTAATAAGATTCACCATTTATATCAACACATGAATGCTTATGGTATGGATATATATTTTTGAAGACTATCTAAAAACTACATTAATAAGCATACAGACATAATTAAGTAAAACCACAGAAACAAACAAATGATCATATCACCGTAACAAAAGTGATAAAGTTTACTAAATGCCGTACCCTGGAAAGCAGTCCATCAGGCTGTTTTCTACTCCTAAGATTTAAATTTAAGATTGCCACAGAATACCACAGACAGCTGCCTGCTTTATGACAATCAGACAGGAGTATTATTACCCAAATGTAATTATTTAGTGGATTACCCTCTAATTGTATTTATAAAGATCTGACCGTAGTAAAGCAATCTGGAATAATGTTGCTATTTTAGATATTCCTATACTAGTACATTTATCATTTACCAGAAGAATTTTGTCTTCAATATTCCTCAGGAGGCTTGTGAGATAGAAATGCTGCTGGCCAGCTAAGCTAACAGCCAGAGCTAATTTATTCCCAGGCAGCCCCTTAAGACTATGAAGTGAACAAGTTAACTCCTTACGAGAGGTTCGCAAAATCCTGTGTTATTGACATCTATTCAGATCAGTGCCAGAGCGCAGACATCAATCAGTCTGTCACAAACTAAAGGCACAAGGAGGGAATTCCACGTGGTGTGAATTTGGCGACATTGAGCAGACAAGGTCTGAGTGAAGAACAACGGAGCCAGGACCCAATGAGGCCCGTCAAAGCCAGCCTGGCAGCACAGCGGACTTCTGTGGGGTCCATGCTCATAATTAGTAAAAATGATAAAAAAAAGGGGTCCTTTTTAGCAGACACATTAGTGCCCTAGGTAAGGGGGTTACAGTGTCACAAAATACTTTTCCCTTAGAATATTATGTTTGTCTGCTCTCTCTGGATTCACCATCATGTAAGAACCTAGGGATCTTAGATCTTAATTTTCATATGCTAGTTTGATTCTTTTCCTATGTTTGATTATCGTTTAAGGTAACTTTCTAGCTTAAAGACTCTGTTTCTGTTTGTATGCCAACAAAAGAAAAAGACTTCATAAAATTTGGGGTCAGAGCGAGAGAAGGGATATGCTTTTTCTAATAAATCTGTTTCCCCTTTTTGTGGGTCAACTTAAAAAAATAATTAGGTTTATTTACTTATGTATTTATTTATTTTTTAAACTTTTTTAAATTGAGTTATAGTCATTTTACATTGTTGTGTCAAATTCCAGTGTAGAGCACAATTTTTCAGTTATACATAAACATACATATATTCATTGTCACATTTTTTTTCACTGTGAGCTACCATAAGATCTTGTATATATTTCCCTGTGCTATACAGTATAATCTTGTTTATCTATTCTACATTTTGAAATCCCACTCTTTCCCTTCCCACCCCCCTGCCCCCTTGGCAACCACAAGTTTGTATTCTATGAGTCTGTTTCTGTTTTGTATTTATGTTTTTTTTTTTTTAGATTCCACGTATGAGCGATCTCATATGGTATTTTTCTTTCTCTTTCTGGCTTACTTCACTTAGAATGACATTCTCCAGGAGCATCTATGTTGCTGCAAATGGTGTTATGTTGTCAGTTTTTATGGCTGAATAGTATTCCATTGTATAAATATGCCACAGCTTCTTTATCCAGTCACCTGTTGATGGACATTTAGGCTGTTTCCATGTCTTGGCTATTGTAAATAGTGCTGCTATGAACATCGGGGTGCAGGTGTCATTTTGAAGTAGGGTTCCTTCTGGATTTATGCCAGGAGTGGGATTCCTGGGTCATATGGTAAGTCTATTCCTAGTCTTTTGAGGAATCTCCATACTGTTTTCCACAGTGGCTGCACCAACCTGCATTCCCACCAGCAGTGTAGGCGGGTTCCCTTTTCTCCACAGCCTCTCCAGCTTTTATCGTTTGTGGACTTTTGAATGATGGCCATTCTGAGTGATGTGAGATGATACCTCATTGTAGTTTTGATTTGCATTTCTCTGATAATTAGTGATATTGAGCATTTTTTCATGTGCCTACTTATGTATTTATTTTTAATGGAGGTACTGGGGATTGAACCCAGGACCTCGTGCATGCTAAGCATGCACTCTACCACTGAGCTATACCCACTCCTCCCAACTTTTAAAATTTACGTATAGCATACTTGTAATAAAGTACATAAATCTTAAGTGTCGAGTCAGTGAACTTTAAAAGTGAACACACCCTTGTAACACCTGCATCTCCCCAGCCTCCTGGGGCCTCTTCTGGACTTGACCCGGCCCCTGCCAAAGGAAACCCCCGCCGCCTGACTTCTATCACCACAGATTAGGTTTGCCTGTTTTCCAATTTCATAAAATGGAATCACACAGTGTGTCGTCTTTTCTGTCTGGCTTCCTTGGTGCAACATCATTCCCACAGTGGCACTCATGCTGCTGGGTTCAGCAGGGCTTTATTCTCTGTCTCTGCTGTAACAATGTTCAGTCGTGTCATTTTGACCATATGTCACAATTTATCTAGTCTACTGCTGCATTGTTTCCACTTTGGGGCTATTGTGAGTAATGCCACCGGGCGTATTCCTGAACATGTCTTCTGCAGCAGGTATGCGTGTATTTCTGTTGGGTGGAAATCCTGGATACGCCCGGCTTTAGGAGATACTGCAAAACAGGTTTCCAAAGTGTTTTTCCCAATTTACATTCCCATGAGCAGTGTATGAGGGTTTCCTCTGCTCCCATCTTTACATACACTTGATATTGACAGCTGCTTCTTTTTTTTTCTTCTAATTTTAACCATTCTGGTGGGCGTACATTCACTTCTTAATTTTTATTTGTGGATAAATGAATTACTTTTGGTTCTATGCGTCACTGATATTTTTAGGAACATGAATCAGTAGTTTCTGTTTTTGAGAAGTCAAAGTATCTACAAGCCTTCTGATCTAGAACTATTGGGCACAAAGACATTTTTTATAATAATAGCACTATTCATTCAGTACATAACTGGCAGATAAAGATGAACAGATAATTTATTAGCTATCATTGAGCTAGCCCACTGATACTTGGAAACTCAGAACAGGAAGAGGCCTTTCAAAGTGGGTGCTCTTGGAGGCAATGGGCTGGAGGGGGAGCTCTTTAAAAATTTCCTGAGGGCTGGAATAGAAATATTGATTATTTGGGACTGTGTATTTGATGGGGCTCATTGAAATACTTCTTTAAATAGTAAGTTCCTACTGTATCTAAATACAAAGGGCAAACATGTCCTTTATTATATATTCCTATTGCATGAAGAAAAGTATTCTTGTAAATATGCCCGTTTTGTATTATGTAATAAGTCCATACTAATAAGAATTCATTACATATGAAGGTAGGTTTCACTAGTAAAAAGTTATAGATTTTCTAAAAAAGAAACATAGTTTTATTACTTTTATGTTAAGAACACTTAGACTAACTGAAATGCTCAGAGGATGATGTATTCTGGTTTATCTTCTGGGAAATGATTTGGTTAACCAGAAAGTGCGCGCGCGTGCACACACACACACACACACAAACACACAAACACACATCCATAGCAGTGAGGGCACTAGGACAAAAACCAATTACCTTGTGGTTTGAGATACTCTGTCTTGTAATTTCAGCACTGAAAGTATTCTGACTAACTTAAAAACTTTCACTTATTTGGGTTATGGTTAATCAAGACTTCCTTTTTCTATAAACTCTACAAGGAAGGCAATCTTCTATTATTCCTTCAGAATCTATTTAACGAAAAGATTAGAAAGATTTAAACAGACATTTCTGTAGAAAGCACATCCATTCTACAGAGTAAAGCTTTTTTTTTGCTATTAATTTGTACCATTCAAACAAAAAAAATATGCTGGATTAACGTAAACTTCTGTATAGTATTTATAGAATAACAAATTATAAATCAGTGGAAACAAAAATTTTTTCTTTGTGGTTCTTGATGTTTTGACATAGTGAAAAATATTCTAGTAAATACCTGTTGAGTTGCTAGCTGTTCTAAATGGTAAAGCGGTATTGCCAAAAAAGGGGCAGATACAGACTCTTCCTGTGTTAAGGAATTTCCTGTTTCTTGAAGTAACACCTCATTGCAATAAAAACACAGTTCTCCTTAGAAGAATTTGTACTCCTGGATGCTGATATGGAACTAAATTATTACTTTGCATGACAACTTAATGTCATTTTACAATTAGTTTTTGTTTTTTTAGGGGGAGGTAACTAGGTTTTAAAAATTTTATGTTTATTTATTATTATTTATTTTATTATTATTATTATTTTTTAATGGAGGTGCTGAGAATTGAACCAGGACCTCGTGCATGCTAAGCACACACTCTACCGCTTAGCTAGACCCTCTCCACCAACAGCTATTTTTTATGAACAATTTCACATCTTTCTTTCCGGAGTTAGATATTTTGCACTTCAAAGGAGCTGGGAATCACACACATCAGTGTGCATGTATAACAGGCATCTTAGTTCTAAAAAGTAACAAACTTAGTTTAAAACTGAGCCCTAGGTCCCAGTTCTCCTCTCAGCAAAAGGCAATGGGCAACCCCATTCTTTCAGCCATGTAGATGGGCATCATCTTAACTTCTCCTTCCCTCACATCTCACACCTAGTCCACCGGCAAAGCTTCTCAACTTCCAGGGGTATCTGATCGTCTCTTATTGTGTCCATATCTTCCCTGGTTCAATCGTCATTTCCTCCTGCTGGGACCATTGCAATAGCCTCCTACCTGCCCCCCCGCCCCCACGTTTACTCTTATTCCCCCGACAGTCCCCTCTCCACACGGTAATCAAGAATATTTATAAAAATGCATTGTAATTTGCAAGAAATACATGAAAAAATACTGGCATGATTAAGTTTTTAAAAAATCTGGCTTAACTTCAATTTCTCTATTTTCAGGAATGAAATCATATTTGTCTCTCTCGTACATAATAAGTATTATCACACTTTTTGCTTCTTTTATTTCTCTCTATCAATTTCTTGCATTTTGTTTAATTTTTGAAATAATACGGGAATTGAGGCCCTGTTTATTATTTTAAAATTTACTATATTTTATACCATATATCTTTAAAAAGCATTATTCTTGATATCTGAATTTTCTTTTAAACATACTTACCACAATTATTGAGACCTGATTCTGTGTTTAACTGCTTCCAATGCTCATTAGTGGTCCTGTTATACCACAGGTTTCCCAGTCTAAAGGAATTTGATTTCTCTCTTTTTAAAAAAATTTTTTGAAGGGGTAATTAGGGGTTTATTTATTTATTATTATTATCTTTTTTTAAATAGAGGTCCTGGGGTTTGAACCCAGGACCTTGTGCATGCTGAGCATGCGCTCTACTGTTGAGCTAAACCCCCACCCCCGATTCCACTCTTAACTGGCTGGAATATTTATACATATGTATGTATAGATGTCTGTGTGGGCACATGTGTGTATACACATTTACTTCAAAATTATTTTCAAAAGGAATACTTAAGTGACACGAATTTTAAGTCTCTGAGTATCTGAAAATGTCTTTCTGTCACCTTGGTACTTTGGCTGAGTCGAGTCACAACTAGGGTCACAACTACCCCTCCCCCCTCCCAAATCCTGTGGATAGTTTCACAGGCTTCTGGCATTCAGTGTTCCAGGGACAACTAACATCAGATGAATTTTTCTTTCTCGGACAACAGTTTGTTTTTTGTCTGCTTGCATGCTTTAAGGATTTTTTTTTTTGTTTGTTTCTGAAATGTTAAATTTCATGAAGCTGTGGCGAGGTGCTTATCTCTTTTCCTTAATTTTGCCTGGTACTCAGTGAAGTTCTTTTTTAAAAATCAGATGTCCTGTAACTTCACATTTCCTGGTCCAACAAACGATCTATCTTGCTGAATGCTCCTTTTCAACTTGAAAAGAAAATGTTATTCTGGGGTAGTATGTTATTAAATGTTATTGAGCTCCAACTAACATCTCCTGTAGCTCATTAATTTTCAGTCTGCAGTAAAGTGCTTTTGATCCATAGACGCAGGGCTGTCCTCTGCTGAGTACAGTTTTCTCTTTGCTATTACTTGGCTTTTTGCTCATACGTGCTAAATTTCGGTGGCCTCTTTGGGAACATCGTTGGTTCATTCAGCATGTATTTACTGAGCACTCACCATGACTAAGTAAGTCCTGGTCTACTTGTTGGGATGGCGCACGGCTCTGTATGTGAGCTCTCTGCTCTGTTTTTATTGACTGGCTTTCTTATGATTTTTACATCTACAGTATGGGATAACAATTCCAGTTTTCCATTCACATTAGTACTTAGACTTGAGACTGGATTGAGTCTGTTCATTCTACTTTCAATGTAGATTTCAGTTTTGGCGTTGCATTTTTAGTTTGCTAAAATAATTATAATCTTTCCTTACTGCGTTCAACTCCCTTATTATTTCTGCTTGCTTATTAGCTAGATCCTTTTAAATTCATGTCTTATTTTATAGACTTAATGTTTTTTTGAATTCTGAGAATGTTCAAAACAGATGTTTTCTAAAAATTTGGTGTTTTCTGAAGAAAATATTCTAGTCAACCAGCATTTTCTTCCTCGATATCTTGAATGCTTTATCTTCTGCCTCACTGTAGAATAATTTCACAGATCTCATCTCACTTAATTTTGGGGGTTCCTTTTTCTTGAATGATGACTGTTCAAAACTGTTCAGCAACAGATTGGATGGATTCCCTGCCTTGTTACCATTAGAATTCTCCTGGAAGATTTTAGATTGGTGCTAGCAGTTGAAGCAAAGCTATACCATGAGCTTCAGAGCTCTGCAGGGAAGGCGCCGGGACCATGGACAGTCACAGCATGAGAACGTCATCTCCACATCATTTCTTATTTTGTTTGGAAAAGCCATTGCAATGAGGCCATTTGGCATCTGTTTGGTCTAGCTGTCAAGCCACGTATATGTTGAGGCTGGTCTGATCCCTTTCCCCATGTTATTCCTCTTCCAGCTTTCTGCTTGTCATTTTACGCCACTGCAGGAAACCTAGACCTCCCCACACCCACCCCTCCCCAGGGCGGATGCTTTCAGATGCTGCTGTTGGCAGTGACAGAATGGAGGTCAGGTGGTCTGCTCCTCCCCAGTCTAGGGCTCCCTCTTTTACCCCCTGCCTCTCCAAGTAAGAGATGTTGATACGATTTCTGTTGGGTCTCAAGGACTGACTTGCTAGTAATGTTTTTTCTTAGGAAGGTTTGAGTTGTCTTTGGTACTATTACTCATAGGGGTCACACTGCACTACATTTAGCAAAAACTCTTCAAAGCTTCCAAAAGTCCTAGCACTCTTCCCTAATTTCTTGTCACATGGGCTTTTCACTGTTTACAGCTCTTTACTATTTTAATCATTTTTTTGAGTTAAAAAATTGAAATATAGTTGATTTTTCAATGTTGTGTTAGTTTCTCATGTACAGCATAGTGATTCAGTTATACATATATATATATATATATATATATATATATATTTTCATTATAAGTTAATACAAGATACAGAACATAGTTCCCTGTGCTATATGGTAGGTCCTTTTTGTTTATCTCTATTTTAATGATTTTAATGGTCATCTGGCAAAGCCTTTGCTCATGCAGCCTGGAAGTCAGGCCTATATTTCTTGGCTGTACTCGGTTGAAGTTGTCCTCTCATGGCCACTGATGCCCTGCACTGAGTGATGAGCCATTCCTGTGCTAAGAAAGAGTAACTAGCATTTCACCGTTCTCCCTGGAAATGCAGACATTCCTTGACAGGGCTGTCTCCGCCTTTCCCTCTCTTTGCTCTGCACTCTCACCTTTGTCCACACATCTTCCCTCTTGACTTGGGCTGTTTGTCTACACAGGCGACCATAAAAATACAGACATATCTACACAGATATGCAAACCTATCCTGTACTCCAGAGTCACATCTTAAAATCTTCAATGCTTGACATTTTTTCATAGGTGTCCAAACCAAATATCTGCTTTCTCCACAAGTCTCTCCTCTTCCTATGGTCCTTGTTTCTGGCCTCTAGGGCTTGAAAACCTCACCATCCCCCTTGCCCCATGTTCCATCAGTCACCATCTTCTTGTCCTACCTCCATACGGTTCCATTTTTCCCATTTTCATTTCAGTTATCCTGGTTTGGGATAATTCTGACCTGAATATCTGAAGTAATTTTATGATTTGATTTCCTGGCTTCCACCTCTCTCTTCCATGATACTTTCTCTCTCCACGGCTGTGAAACTCTCTAGAGAAGATAAAACCACAACACTGCCTTTCTCAGTCATGGCCACGCTCCTCACTGATGATAAAGGACAGTCAGCATGGATTCACCATCTCTCTAGTGTTCTCTCCTACTAGCCCCCCTGCCCACAAGCCTATCCCAAAGCTCTGAACTCTAGTCACCAGGACTGTTTGCCATTCTCTAAACAGCCTTATATTCAAGTCACTGTCCTCTGCTCAGTGGTTTCTTCTGTCTAGACCAGAGGTACACAGACTGACTTTGGTGTGTAAATACCTGTTACTGGTCCATGATGACATAAGGAACAGAAATTGACAGTCAGGATTTAGAAACTTTTATGGCAATTTGATCAAGTACTTTTATGTTTGTTGAATCTAATATTAAATCATATAGGCTTGGATTTTGTGTATTATTTTTGTATCTTTTCTTTCCAGTAATTCATTTCTAGTTTATTTTATAAAAGTGTTAGTCTGTGATTAATTGAAAGGAAAAACAAACATGGTCCCTCTCCACAGACGGTTTGAAAAGCTCTGGTCAAGACTGTCTTTCCACCCGCATCCTTAGAAGAGTTGCCAGTAAAACCATACTCATCCTTCATGGTCCAGCTCAAATGACCTTCCCTTTGTGAGAAGCTGCTCACACATCTGTCTACATAACCATAGCACCTTGTTAAAAAACCTTTCTGTGGCATTTACCATATTGTGGCTTCTGTTATAACTATGCACATGTCTTCTTTACTAGAAGGTTAATCGTTGAGGTCAAGAACCCTTAGGCAAAATAGATATTCAGTTACTGTCTACTGGGTGAAATACAGTTATTACAGACTAAGTAAAAGGAATAGGGAAACACTTTCCAATTTTTACATACAGCAAAGTGGGGGCTTACAATAAAGTCCCTTACCTGGCACCTGCCTGCCTCCCAGCCTCAAAGGCTTCTGCATTTCACACTGAGTGGTGCCCTGCCTTTGGTGGGCCCTCGGCTCACACCTGAGACCGCGGTGTTAGGCTTTCATCTATGCTGCGCCCCCTGCTGGGCAGGCACTATTTTCACCCTCCTTTGGTTAATACCCATGAGTCCTTCAAGACCCAGGTCATGGATCCTTTCCTTCAAAGTCTATCCTAGAAGCCCTTTCCTCTGGGCGTCCACTGTGTCCAATTCATCCTTCCACCAAGACGCTTACATATTAAACTGAAATGATCTGTGACGGTGCCTGTCTTCCCGCCCCTGAGACTTCAACCTTTGTTGAGTGCGGGGACAATATCTTATTAATCTTTGTGCCCTCAGTGCCCAGCACAATGCATGTCACAGGTCAGTGTGTTCAAAAACCCCGTTTATCTGAACACAAGCTCATTTTGAACCACTAAAGGTTCAAAGGGGAAAAAACGAACATAACTGTTGGCTCATGGAGACACCATGCTAGGCAAAGCAATCAGAGAAAGGCTAATTAAGATTAGCCTGAGGATGAAATGACTGTAGATTAGAAAAAAACCCTGGAGAGAAGATATGATTAAAATCAGTGGCTTTTTGTAGAAATGGACAGCTTCTTTGGTTAGGGAAAGCTAGAATCAGAGATTCAGATTCTGAACCAAGTCTAACTGAAGTTATCTACTATTCTAATAAGAAAATTCTTGCCATTGCTTCATAAGGGGTCTGATAGCCAAGACTCTATGGTATTGTGTGAAGAATCCGGTCAAGAAACAAAGGAAGGTAAGTGGTGACAGCTGCCTCTTTGGTGGGGCAGTGGAGAGAGGTAATTAAGTTTATTTATTTATTTTTAATGGAAGTACTGGGCATTGAACCCAGGACCTCATGCATGCTAAGCATGCACTTTGCCACTGAGCTATACCCTCCCCACCCCCAATAGCTGTCTTAATTGAAGAGTGACACGTCACACATCAGAGGCATAGGCTGAAGCCATGTTAACATAAATGGCAATGACATTCCCTTTCCTCAGACCTCCGCCCAGCCGCCCGGAACCAGTGCGTGGGCCTGCGGCTGGGCTTTGGGAAGTCACCTCAAGTGATGATTTGCTAGGCCCTGGCCAGACTTTCTTCACCAAGGAAACACCCATGGTTACTGGGATTACTCAACAACCTCAAAATAGCTGGACGTTATTAGTCAATCAGAGCCACACAGGACTGGCAGGAGATGCCCAAAGGGGACCACATCAAGGCTCTCTTGTTCTGGCTGCAATCTTAAGACATAGTCCCCATGAGGCCCTGCCTATCCTTGGTCAGTAGCTGTGTTTTCAACTGGCATTATCTTTCTACATTGAGAAGTAGAAGGGCCGCTTGAGCATAACACCTCAATGGCTTAAAAACAAAGATTCAGTTAGGGAAACACTTGAAAATACTTTAAGAAGTCACAGTAGTGGGTTTGCCTTTTCTTTCTTTGGCTGATCTTGTACATATAATGGCATTTATTTTAAAGGGCTGATGTCAGGATTAAATGCAATGATGTTTATAAAAGTTACTATAGCCTAGTGCCCAGTGAATACCAATCAAGACGTTAGTTAACACCAGATGAGGAGTCTGGGTTTGCATTTGGATAACAGTGCAAAATGTCATAAGAGTATATGTGACAATTAAGCTTTTCACAGAATTGTTGAGTTGGAAGAAGGTAACAGGCCTAACAGGTAATAGAGACCTGAGCTTTGGGCTCAGACATCTGGTTTACCAGCCACAGGGACCTAGGACAAGCTACGTCATCTTTTTAATCCTTAGTTCCCACACTAAAAGTTGAGATGATGGCTGTGTCTCAGTTTCTTCATCTATCAAATGTAAAAAATAACACTGACTGGTGGTTGTAAGGATTAACGAGCACAATGAATGTAAAGTACCTGACCGGGTACCTGGCCTGCAGTCCAGGCTGATGAATATTAGCAAGTGCAATGAAGGGAATGGTGCAGCCAGTGCTTCTGTAGAGAATGCTATATGCTAGGCATTCTTTTCAATGGTTTACATGTATCATCTTCGTTCATCTTAATAGCTGCCCAATTATCTGTTTTTCCCATTTTACAGAACCCAGGCTGTCTGGCTCCAGAGCTGGCACTATTAGCCACTAAGTGATAATGATTTTGATGATAATGATGATGATGATGGAAGAGATCTTGATGATGATGCTAATGATGTAAGGCATGGTAATTGCTCAATAAATGCTCGCTTTTATTAAAACACTGGTGTTATTTGTAAAGATTTCTAGAGATGGACGTTCCACATCCTTTTTAGGTACTTATTTAAGGATTAAATCACTTTTATTTCCTTTCTTATATTTTAAAACTCTTTCTTGCTATGATTTAAGCCTATTTTCTCTTCTTCAGATTTCCAGAGGAAGAGAGAATGATAACTTCCCTGAGATAATTATTTACACTATTTGAGGATATTTAGAAAGTTATTAATCCCAATCCCTTTATGGTTTTTTGGGGTGCCAATTTCTTCTTTTCCATCTATTTAATCTTATTTGTTGCTTTTCCTTGAGTCCTTCATAGTTTCCTTTCATGTCTCTCTTTGAAAGCTGGAAGCAAAACTGGATGTGGTTGTCTGATACTGGTCTCATCGCTGAGGTGTTTAGCAGAAGAGTCATTCCTTAACGTTAACCCTAATTCTCATCCAGGCTTAATTTGTCCCTACTTTAAGAAGTCACAGCAGTGGGTCTGATTTTTCTTCCTTTGGCTGATCTTATAAATATAATGTCATTTATCTTAAAGGGTTGATGTGAGGATTTAATGCAAAGATGTTTGTAAAAGTAACTATAGCCTTGTGCCCAGTGAATACCAATCAAGACATTAACTAATAGCAGATAAGGATTCTGATTACTTCAATTAAAAGTGTATTTTTGTATCCCTTCTACTACTGGGAATCCTCCAATGGCCTGTTTGTGCAATGTTCTCATGGCATCCAGTGCCGGTCACAAGCTGGTCCTCACGACTGGGCCAGCCTTCTCCCTTGCACCGTCTGCCACCATGTACATGGTCTTAGTCACATGGAACAAAACGCCCTTCTCAGAACTCAGTGTGCTCTCCCATGCCTCCGTGCACTTGTATGTGCTGCGTCCTCTGTCTGGAATGCCTTGACTTCTCAACTGCCTGGAAACTTCCTCAGCATCTTTCAAGAGTGAACTCAAGCATTACATCCTCCGTGAAGCCTCTTCTCATTCATCAGCTCATTCATGCACGTACTTCTCTGCAGAACTTAGGAAACTGAGTATTTGTCTTCTTTAAGTTCCTTCTTTGAGGACAGGGGCTGCATTTGATTTTTCTATTTCTAATGCCTGGTGTGCATCATGAACTTAAGAAACGAATGAATGACAGAACCATACTCATTCTTCAGTCGTATATAAGCACCTCATTTCCTGTGAACCACCCACTTTGGCTTTTATTCGCTTACTGCCCTGCCCTGGAGCTCAGAGCCCACCCAGAAGCTGCCCTCAATGCCCAGGGCAATGAGCACTTGCCAAGTGAGTGACTATGGAAGAAAAGTCAATCATTCAACGTTATGTTGTTTACATAGTTTGCATAAAATCTTGAGGTGTTTTATCTTAAATAACTGCATATGAATTTTTTTTGTAAAAAAGCAAACAGCTTAAGTCTTAC
Organism: Vicugna pacos; assembly: GCF_048564905.1. Lineage (NCBI taxonomy): Eukaryota > Metazoa > Chordata > Mammalia > Artiodactyla > Camelidae > Vicugna > Vicugna pacos. The sequence goes on along the minus strand of NC_133000.1, from coordinate 20,928,641 downwards.
ATTTCATAGATTTTGAAATTAGGCATCTCGTTAATCATTACGAAGACCTTTCCCTTTGGAAATGACGATACTTTTCCTAATCTCTTGATGCAGTTTAGAGCTTTTTAAAAATGAGACTTTCTCAGTTTGAAGTTAAGATGATGGATTAAATGTGCATCATGAAGTAACTTATGGTGAAAAAAATATGAAAATGAAAATGAATACATGTATGTTCATGTATGACTGAAGCATTGTGCTGTACACCAGATATTGAACAACATTGAGAACTGACTATATTTCAAGAAAAAAAAATACAAAGTTTTTAAAAAGTACATCATGAAAACCTACCTCCAATAACTAGTGAATAATAATAAAATATCCCCTCAAAAGAACCACCGAAATCAGGCACCAAAGAGGGAAGGGGCATGACTGAAAGCAATTGACCTCAAACACTCAAGGAAAGGAACAGAAGATTCCAGAGCAGAATGAAGCATGTCACAGCTGGGCTCCTAGCCCTGCCCCTTCTCCCCCGAAATGAGGCTTCTCTCTCCAGGCAAAGCGATCTTATGTCATTTGTGATTTTAGAGAATGCTTAGCCCTTCCTTAATTACCTGTACAAAGTGGTCAGAACACGATCTCAAGTGTAAAATCTCCACATAACAAATCTTTGCTTAAGAAATATTGAAGCATCTTAGTATTTTTTTATGGGCAACAGTAACATTAACTAGTTCAGAGGGGACCAGGCTGTGAAACTGCAAAGAGGCTGGCAATGTGGGGGCTGGAGGAGGAGGGGCCAGGGTGCATCGAGGATGCTCAGCCTGGATGATTCAAAATGCTCCCCTCATTGCCTGGAGAGTCATTCACAATAGAATGATTTGTAGGAAGAGAATTCTACTTGTGGACTTCTAGTAGAGGTGAGATGCTCATAGGTCTATATGAGGGAAATCGGGGAGTCTGATGCCTTTTTGGGCTGCTGGTCACATGACTGCTTTCTGGACAGAAGGAAAGGTGAGGTGGCCTAGATTATTTTCTTGGTCCATAAATGTTGATTACCTGTAAATTATCCAGGATAATTCGGAGGGAGTGCACCTGCCGTCGAACAGCACCTGAAAACCTTTCGTAGGTTGCAGCATCATATTCACTCATCTGGATCTCTTTTAACCTAAAATCAGAGGGTGAAAAAGACAGCAGCTGAAATCACGTCCATGTGGGTCTTTCACTTCCATTCATCTACTGCCAGCCCTGTAGCAAACTCCTTGGTAACTCTTGCTTTTGGGGAGAAAAAGCAAGAAGTGATGTCTCCCGTGAAAGTTTCAAAAGAGAGGAATGTGTGTACAGTGATGTGCTGCGAAATGGTTAACAAGTCGCCCTGCAGGGGAAAAGAAGCCCTGCTTTGTAGTGTTTGCTGATTTCCCTGGTGATCGATTTTAAGCTACCAATAGTGAGGCCCCTGAGCCCTGAGTTAGAAAGAAATGTACGTGGTTGGCTCACACGAGCCTGTCTGAGTCAGCCCTGGAGCACACTGTTGCTATATCCCAGAGGCGTGCCGCGATGCTGGCACATGGTCTGTTCATGTGGCAGATTCCTTGAGAGATCCCATGGCTTGCTTTTTAAGATCCAGGACATCTAATCTGGTCGACCAGGGTAACAGTTCAGACCCAAAGAATGCAAATAAATGTGTTGCTACGTAAAAAATCCAAGAGTTTTCTGAAATTGCCGACTGTGTGTTTTTGTTAGGATAGTTGTGTTTTAATATTATTGTAGCTTTGAAATTCTATCCTGCCAGTATAGTGTTTCCTTTTATCGTTTTTCATTATTTCCTTCTGCTACAGCCCCGTCAGTGCACTCACAGTTTCCTGAACACACCGTGTGCCCAGGACCTTCGAGCCCTGCCTGGGCTTCTCTCTCATCCAGAGTGCCTTTCCCTGCTTCTTTGCCTACTAACTCCCACAAACTCCTCAGAGCTCAAATCAATGATCACCTCCTCCAGGAAGCCTGCTCTGATCTTCAGGTCTGTCTCCTGTGCTCTCATATCATTTCATGCTTATGTCTATCGGAGCGGTTGCTACCTGTGCTCTAGTTGTGTCTGCTTCCTGTCTCCCCAGCTGGACTCTTTGCTCCTTCGGTCTTTCTCATCTTTATCTGCCCGGTGCCTAGCATGATACTGAGCAGAACAGATGCTTGAAATAAACTGAGATGAGTGACTGAAATACAAATAAGACTCAGAATTATTGAAAACGCAGGATCTTTAATCATAAGTAGATGGTTTTGTAGTGTCGTGTCCATAATACACTAATTTAATCACACATTCCTAGAAATTTCTATGAATGGAAAGGGTGCTGATACCAGGACAGGGAATGGTGAATGCATATCTCAAAAGTCTAACCATACCACAGTCTTCTACACTGCTCTGTGTGTGTGTGTGTGTGTGTACGCACGCGTGTGCAAGCATGCAATGCCAGATCCCAGGTGCAGAGCTGAAACGCTTACCAAGAGTATATTTCTACTGCCTTGGGCTGGAACAGAAACCACAAATGCTCAGAGAGGATGAATGGCCTCTATTCTTCCCTGCCGGGCCGGGCACTGGGAAGAATGCATCCATCTCAGGGCACAGCACTAGAGGCTTATTGGAATCACATGTTAGGCTTTGACTCTCATGGGGCAGACGTGCAATTCTGGCCCTACCACCTGGCTGGGTTGCCTAACGCCAACTCGAGGGTCAAGACCCAGCTCAAGGCCACATCCTAGGAAGTCTTGCTTGATTCTCTTTCACGTATCTTCTACAGATACCTACAATGGAACCTATGCACTTTATCGCTTTTAATACATATATTTATTTTGTGCTATCATAGTGTTTTTCAAACTTTATTTTCCACAGTAGGAAATATCCTTTACATTGAGATCCAGCAGATAAAAATGCATGTTTACACACAGGTGTGTGTACATGTGTGGACACCTGAGCCAAAAACTTAATGAAAAATACCTTTACTACATGTGATGCTCTCTGATACTCTCTCTTCTAATCCTCTTGGGGAAGGAACATGTCCCATTTTTCTTAGAGTCTCCAGAACCAGTACAATGCCTGATACGCAGTGGCATGCGATAAACGCTGCTGGATTGAACTTTGATAACACTGGCTATCAAAAGATAAAGACCTGAAAGGTTAATGATACGTGAATGGTCGTTTCCCAAGGTGACATGCCAAAGTGTCCTTCTACATCTAATTTACTCTCTGCTCTAAAGGACAAAAGGGAATATGTGTACAGGACTTGACCTCCTAATGATACCGCTTATGTTTAGTTTGGGCAATCTCTTAAATCTCTCTATGAAATTTCATTAGATTAAGTTATGTCTCAAGCTTCAAGCGTCATTGTACAGAAGCTGGTACAATGAATTCTACAGAATATGCTTCCACTCTCTTCATCCCTGGGGGGCCAGTATGCATTCTCCCGAAGAAGAGAGATGAGTACTTTTCCAAAGAAGGGAGATTAGACAAAGTGTGTAGACACAGCTAGTCCTTAGCAGTGGGAAAATGCACTCACACCCACACCCACACCCACACCCACACCCACACACACACACACATCAAGGAAGGAGCCAGGCAGCTGGTAAGACCCCTGGTCTTTGCAGAGAGATGAGAATTAGGTCCAGTTACAGGGCTACCTCTGGTGCGATCACATTGCATCCAAAACATACCACATGCTGTTCTAATTATGAAGAAATCTGGAAATCATATTCCAACTTGGGTCAGCTTTCAGAAAGATCACCTACAAGGTGTTCAAAGCTGATAACATTTCGAAAGATGAAGACCGAGGCAGGGAGTGGGGAAAGGAAATAGGAAATTTTAGCCTCTGGATCAGACAAGCCTCCCAGTGCTAATACTCTCAAGCCCACAAAACTAGCTGAAAATATGTCTTTCTGCTGCTTTAACCCTGATCAACTGCAGGGCACAGCTGCTCCACATCCTAGTAATCTGTGTGGACTAACTGCATTTTGTTGGCACAGTATATCCTTAAAGGGTGTATTTACTGTTACGTAAGAGTCTGGGAATTTTCGTTCTCATTTTACTTTTTCGTACAGGTCAGACTTAAATACTATAATTTTGGATCAGTTATGAAGAAAACAAACATAGGCTGAGATCTACTGTTTGAGGCTGATTAGTTTTGCAAATGGTAGTGGGCACGATTTCCACAGCTGGTGCCCACCTCAAACGCTTTCCGGAGCGCATAAAAGTACTTCGCCATCGGTTTCACTCACGTTTTATTGGTTTAATGTTTCTGTTCTGCTTTATGCACGTCTTATACTTGTCTACCTCTGTTATTCTTCCTGAGTTAATCGATTCTTGATATATAGGAACCAGCAATACAGATACAAATGAATGCTAACTAAATGCTCTTATGTTGATGATGTCAAGAAGCCATCTTCAAGGCAATTTGGTGGACCTCTGGGGTGATGGAGAGGTCTGGCTGTCAGTCTGGTTTTAGCCAGTCTCAGAATTGAGTATTAAAGGGTGATGCCATTGCTTGTGCTCATGTGTGTATTATTCATTCCACAAATATGTACCGAGTGCTTGCCACGTACCAGGTTCTGGGTGTAGATACCCTGGAAATACTAGAGGGCAAGATACCTGCCCTCAAGGAACTTGCAGTGGAGAAGAATCAACTACTCACACAGATAATAACATAACGGGACAGAGTGATAAGAACAATGGAGAAAAGGCACAGGGTGCTATAAAAGTATACATGGGGGAACTTGACCTCATTCTGCCTATGTCTAGAATTGCAAAATAGCTTTAAAGCTAATTATTAGATGACAGTGAGGAATTACTACTTTTTAAAGACATGATAATAATATTGTTTTAATTTTTTAAAATAAAATATTTCAGAGATATGCTCTGAAATATTTCATTTCAATATTTCAGATCGAAATCTGAATAGAAACAGATAGACAACCTTGGATTTGCTTCAAAAATACCCCAGCGGCGGGGACTGGGGAGTGGATTCAGATTTTTCTTCTTGATGTTGGAGGGACAGGTCCACAGGGTGCACTGCATGGTTTTCTCTACTTTTGTTTCTGTTTGAAAAGTTTCATGATAAAAAGTTAAAGAAAAATATTTAGCCATCCTAAGTTGAATACTCATCAGATGGGAGTATTTACAACCTGAAAGTAGAAAGCCCCATTATTCTGTCTGTTTGGCTACGTCTTGTCTTTCTCAGGGTTTCCATGTCTGTTTTTATTTCGCCTTCTCCTTTCCCATCCCCTCGCCCACCTCCGCTGTATTTCAATCACCTTCTGGTATTCTTTAACTTGGACTTAGATTCTTCCTGGCAGCATTTAGTAGAGGTATGTGGCGTTCTCACTTACTCCCTTCCCCATTTTTTCTCTTTCCTCCCTACTAAATTTACTACTAAATTTTCCTCTTTACTAAGTTTAACTGCCTCATCACAGATGCTCCTAAACTTCTCTTGCCTGTGGGGCAACGGTCCTTAATGAACCCAGGCTCCTTCCCGCTACCATGGAAATCGGAGGAGGGGTTGTATATATACTTGTACCAAGCACTACTTCAAGGTCATTCTGCCTCCCTGAGAACTATGTGTGTGTCAAAGTATTCTAGCCATTTGTTCACTTGCACAAAAATTGAGACTAGACTTGTGAGGTTTGCAGTGTGGAAACAACAGGCAATCATTAATTGGGGAGGAGAGGATGATGTGTATCTAATTATTCAGTTCTTTTCCTAAATAAATGCTTACTTGTTTATATGAAATGTAAAGCCATCTTTTATTTTTATTTCATTTTATTGAAATAGAGTTGATTTACAGCGCTGTGCCTAGTTTTCGGTGGAGAACAGTATTTTAATTCTAACGAGACCTTGCATTATAGAATTCCTCCCATCTTTTTTTGAGAAGTTGAAACTGCTTTCATGCCTAACATAGTTATTTGCCCACATAACCCCTCTGAGAGGAAGGGGAGGGAAGTCACCTATCACCAGAAGAACAAACTGACGTCCAACGAGGATAAATCAATTGTTCAAGGTCTCCAGGGAAGCCAGCAGAAGGGCTGAGAGTTAACACTTCTGTCTTATCTACCTGCTGAGTGCACGGGGGTCCTAAGGCTTGCAGGCTTTCCTGAGGGTGTGGCGGGAGGGACTTGCATTTTTGTCCCCATTGTTCTGAGCTGTTTACTTGCAGGATGTATAAGTACAGTACAGAATGCAACACCAGATGTTCTCCGTGGGAGGAATTTCAGAACTCACATACGCTGGAACATGCTTTCTGGAATTGCACCCAGCTCCTTCACAGGGCGCGGCAATGTAAATCTGTCTCCCAAACCGCTACCAACGCCCTCAGTCCCAAAAGAGAGCTTGCAGGTCCTTTGGCATTTTTCACTTTTAGCCAAGGAACACACGTGGATTGTCTAGTGAAAGCATCACGTGGCTTCTTCTCATTATTTTAGGTGGTTCTGATCAAAGTGGTTCAGAATGTCTGAGAGCCACAGGCTTGTCGGCCCAGATTCCAAGGCCTCCCCCCACTGACAAGGCCTCTGCAGTCAACCTCACTCCCCAGCACCCCCAGCTGGTACCCTGTCCCCTGGATTGGCAACCTCACTCCCCAGCACCTCCAGCGGCTCCTCCACTATAGACACTCTGCTCATCCTACCCTGGTGCCTCTGCTCACTTGGTTTTCCCTTCTTGGAATGTCCAAACGCCGGCTGATCTCAGGCCTCACCCCACATCAGCCCACTGACCTTACCCTTCTCTGCACTGCCAGAGGGCACAGCCTCCGGGCCACGTGACTTCAGCACTCAGCAGGGTGTGTGTGTGTGTGTGTGTGTGTGTGTGTGTGTGTATCTATAAGACTTCTGACGGCAGAAAGGGCCAACCACGTAGAGTTATCTGAATTCTGCATGTGGCCGAGGAACAGATGTGGATGGGTTGATTTGGGTTTCAGTTTCTCTTAAGAGAAATATTTTTCGTTTTACTTTCTCATGTGTTTAATTTCTTCCTCTATATGATCACATGTAATCAATACGTTTAAATGAGCCTGAGTAGAAAGAGTGGGAGATTCTGTTCACTTGACTGTCTCCATCAGAGAGGGAGGTGGCCCTGGATTTGTGGTCCAAGTTGCTGTGTGAGGCGGAGAATCACACAGGTCTGGGTCTACCCAGGGTCCACTGTGACACTTCACCACAGCGGCCGACGCTGCCCCAGAGGCACCGGGGACCACTCACCTCTGCTGAAAGGCTTTCTGGCCCATCTCTCTCGCAGCTCTCTTCACCTCCTCGGGGACCGCATCTTTCTCAGCCTCGGAGACCTGATACACTGTGTGGCCTGCATCCAGCCGGTAAGGACCACCTTTGCCGCCCAGACCGGCAGTGTCTCTTCCTCCTGGGAGGAAACCGTGAGAGTCCAGGTTGTAAGGCTCATCCCGACCACAAAACAGAAAGTCAGATCACAGCTCTGAGGTAGTCCTGTGAAGCATATTCATTGTACTCAGCTAGTCATTAAATATTCCAAAGCCCTTCTTCTGGAAACACAGGGTGTCCCCCTCGTCTCCATCCAGCCAAATCCCACCCCCATTTCAAGGCTCAGTCCAAATTCCACGACACCTCATCTGAGGACTCCGCCTTACAGGGGTCAACGCTCCTGTGCACTATTTGTTATGTTTTAAAATTCATTTTTCTTTTCTCACCACCTCCAGGGTGAGTGGGATTATATTTTGTATATCTTTGTACCTTGTACCTAAGGGAGTGGCGTGAGCATCATAAATACTTAGTATATATTTGTTAATTAAATGAATAACACTCCTCTCCCCTCACATGTTACCTCATTTTTCTTTAAAAAAAAAAAGAAAGATGGCTAGACTATAGATAGTGTTTCCTCTGTTTGGCAAATGATAAAAATGACGCTCAAAGAGGTTAAGCGACCTACTCATGACTTCATATCAGTGGCTTAGCCAAGATCAGAAGCCAATTATTATACTAAGTTTGACTTTTAGCTTGAATAATATATAACAGATAAACACTGTCAGCCTCAGAACAGTTTTTCAATGTAAACTCAAATGTGTGTTATGTAATACTGTATACATTATTTTATAAATATAAACTCCTAGAAGACTAGGTAGGTAATATTATAAGAAGCAGTGAGAACTTGACTAACTAGATAGGACTTGCCTTGTCTAAATACATTCAAATTCAAATTATTTTAAACACTACGTCGATCCCCAAAATACGTATATTGGCTAGATTTGGCCTCTGGGCTATCAGTTTATTACTCCTGCTTTATAATAATGAAAATACTAGAAATCAGTTTCTTTTGTTCATTCACATAACTTGGGGACTTAGAAGAGACTATAATATTGGAGGGGCAGCATAATATTGTATATTAATTACATTATGGATTAGTGTGGCATACTAGTATCGTACAGTACAGTCTTGCATGGTTAAATCAGACCGCCTGAGTTTGAATCCTGGCTCCAATGTGAGTCACCTGTCCTTGAGGGAAGTTCCTTAACATCTCTGTGTCTCAGTCTCTTGATCTATAAAATGGAGATACTAATATTGTTTACTTCACGGGACTGTCATAAGGCTGGAACACTTACAACAGTATCTGGCACAAAAGAAGAGCCCTGTAAGTGATTGCTCGTATTATTATTATTTAGACAACTTCCAGGCACATACAATGAGTCATTTCTATATTTTATAAAGTGGAAATTTCCAGGCTTTGGTTAAATTATGATACATTTTTCTTTTCTCCCTTGAAGCCTTGCTTGGTGTAATAAGTCAAAAGCAAGAACTCAGCATGCATAGCTTCCCTTATCAAAGTCCAGGTAGGGCATTTCCTTTTGGGAAATACCGTGAGAACAGCCTATTAATTATAGTATTTTTTTATCCTTTAATTTGAGCACATCTTATTTCATTTTTATTTGGAAATTGCTGATGGAAAATTCTGTCTTAGACATGTGTGATTCCTGGCTTTTACCCAGGGACAGTTACAGGCAGAGGGGACCGGTACCTGGACAAGGATGAGGAGCTACAGAGGTGGAGAAGCCGCTTCTGGGACCTGACTCCCTTCCTACTGGAGGCTCTCCTTAGGTATGGGTGGATCATGAATGAGAGCTAAACTTCCCGGGTGCTGGGATGACATCATTTTTGATGGAAGAAGGAAAGGACCACAACTGTTTAGGGGTGGTGTGAGTGATAGTCAGCATGGGAAAGTGAAGGTCCCTTGGGAAAGTCATCCTGGGATGGAGAGGGCGAGGGGACAGAGTTCTTCATGACTTCCACTTCCAAGAGCCTTTAATTTGTACTACTTACATGAAAATGTTTGCCAGAGATTCTAGACTCCAAGGCATAATCTTGAAGCTAATCTTGAGCATCCTAAATCTGTTCATAAGACAAGGGGGAGGGAGAAAGGCAACGTAGGGGTTTTGATGATGAAAAAGGAATCATTTGTGTCTTTTTTCTTTTTTTTAAGATTCCACATATAAGTGACATCATATGGTATGTTTCGCTCTCTTTCTGGCCTAGTTCGCTTAGAATGAAAAGGAATATATGTCTGTATACGTATGACTGAAACATTGAGCTGTACATCAGAAATTGATGTAACATTGTAAACTGACTATACTTCAATAAAAGAAAGCTATTAATAAATGAAAAAAAAAGAAGAAAAGGAATCAAATGACTTGTTGAGTCAGAGCTAAGTTCAATGTAGAGGATTTCTGAAGGAAAAGAAAAGGAATGTGAAGCAACGGAGCCTTGATAAATTGAAAAATCAAGGCTGGGGTGGGGAAGCAAAATTTGGGTCTTCAGCCGGGACAGATATGTGAGCTGGGGGACACAGCAGAATAACAAGCAGGAATCCCTGCTCCAGAGTAGCCCACTGCTGGGAACCTCACTCCGGCCAGCTCGGTCCACAATGCATTCCATATGGATGAAGTCTTGCTGGCTTGACACTAACTTCCAGATCAAAGGACATTTTCTAAAAATATCCTTTGTAAAGCTGATGCTTGATGAATAAACAGAGCAGGCATGCAAGAAGTCCCCAGGCCTATTTGATAGCACATTGTCCCAGTCCAGAAACCCATTTCCTCCTGAGGCCGTCAAGGCCGAGAGGCACAGGCCATCTTAAGGGAAGGCGAAGAGTGGGGCTGGTGCCAGCGCTCCTCACAGCCGAGATAAGATCAGACGGTGCGCACGCTGTCTGGCCCTGTTCCTGCGGCCCAGCAGATGTGTCTGCTCCAGCTGCCGTGCAGGAAAGAGGAAGGCAGTGTTCTTGGGAACAATACTGTCGTGGGACAGCCAAGAGGAAGGGATGGACCCCAGCCATCGGCTCAACCCGCAACCACCTCCCTTAGCTCAAAATCCTGCATCCTCCACAGACTCACTTCCGAGACGTGGAGGACAAGGACCATTTCTTTTCAAAGTCAGCTAGCCAAGAGAGAATTTACTGTAGATTTCTGGCACCATCCCAAGGGCATGGAATTTAAAAGGAGGAATTAACACTTTTAATGAATCCATTCTTCATGCCAGGTCTTGAGCCCAGTGCTTTACAATCATAATCTCATTTAATCCTCACCACAACCTTGTGAGGCAGTTAATACTGTTATCCCCCTTTGATGGATGAAGTAACCCCAGGAGGGCCGGAATGGTCTTAGGTCAAAGGGTAGCGGAGTCTTCGGGACATCACATGCCAGGGTTTTTCCCGTGTCTTGACATGGGCTGGGACAGAGGGCAAAGGCACAATCCAGCTGACTGATGGGGGAGGCAGAGAAGGCAAGACAGTTCCTGAGCCTTCTCGGGGCGGTGTGCTTGTCCACATGGGCTCGTGAAGTTTCTGGAAGCCCGACCCAGGAGAACACAGTGCTACCAACCTGTTCCGCCTGCCCAAGTGTTGCCGCCCACGTGAGGCATGTTGTCTGGGTCCTCCTTCCCGTGTTTGGGGGAACTCACGTCTTCACCGCTCTCTCTGTTGATTGTTATCTAGAAAATGAAGGAATAAGACATTAACACTCTCCATGACCAGCAACAGGAAGTGCAGGACGCAAAGAAGAATTCTTTTTCCCCAATCCTTAAGGTATCTCATAATCTCAGGCCACAGGACACAACAGATGCTGTTAGTTTCTGGCAAAAAAGTCACCAGATTTAACATCCATTTAGTTGGGAAAGAGAGAAATTTAATTTAAAAAAATTCTTAAAAAAAAAAAAAAAGAACTGGACTGAGTGACAGCTTCAGAATTGTCCTTGTGCAGAATACGCCTTGAGCATTATGTGAAGAATAAGACCTACCCAGGCAGGGAAGATGGATCTCACCGGGGACTGGCACTCTTTTGATAGTTTAAAAGGACCACGGCCCACCTGTTCCAGCAAAGTCACAGCAGATATGCACTGACCTATTTAATTTTCAAAGATACCCCATTCCTCAGAGAAACATTATTTTATATAAAATATATAGAAAAGAAGAACAGAAAATGTATGTCCGTGTGCCTCAGTGATAGATGTTATACACATGGACACTAAAAACCATGTATTTCTTTTCTGGACCCACTCTAATTTTATTATGGTATGTTACAGCTTTCCTAGTTCATCTCTCTTTTAAAACTGGATTTACTATTCCTGTGAATCAAACAGAATAAGTGGCACTTTAGCCTTCCCCTGAGAGAGCTTGTGGCTCCTTCATTGGTCCCTAATTTAATTCAGCATAGATTCACCAAAAGGACCGATAACCAGGCAGGAATACCATCCTAGCGGTCAGCTAGGTAGATATTACTCCACAATAGAAAGAACTTGAAGCAGTTACATCTGTGGACCCTATGAGCCTGCTCTCAGATAGAATGGTTTTCAGGGCAGACCAGCTCAAATATGTATTTATATGTTAAAATAAGACATACAGAAAATGTACTGGCAGTATATCACTGGAAGGACCATGGGGCCTGCTAAAGCCATGATGGATTGGTCACCGCCCTTGAACTGCTTACAAGGGAGCAGGGGAGCTTGCAAATGGCCCTGAAGCATGAGGCCAGGCCAATCTTCAGAGCTGACCCATCTGCCTTTCCATCCTGGATGTTAGGATGAACGAAGGTAGGTAGGTAATTGAAGGCCTTGGCAAAGAAAATGGCTATTAAGAATACATTCAACATAACTTCTATTGTCTTATGTCTAGACTAGTTCATTTCAAATGTTATGACATTGTAAAGAGATTTTAATTAACTAGACCTTTCTGCCATTAGCTTTGGCAGCATTAACAGAGCATTTGCCAGAACTTCAGCATACCTGAAGAAAATTTAGCAGCCAGGACATGACAATTGATATGAATCCCACACATGTAATCATGCTCGAAAGATGGGGGAAAATACATTTTTTCTCCTTTAAAAAAAATTAAACTATGCAGAATAGCTAACAACATTTAGAGAATAAATGAACATTTAAAATACTTTCCCCCAAACTTGCCACCACTGTCCAACTTTTCTAGAGGTAGTGTAAGAGACAGGTAGTGAATGGAAACATGTATACGGACTACAAGAATTCCTAAAAAAAAAAAATGAATTCTAGGCTGGCACTAACCAATATAATTTCTGTGTTGATAGAAACGTTTATATCTGAAGTATCTAATATGGTAGTCATCAGCCCAATGTGGCTATTGAATACTTGAGGATGTGATTTTTAAATATTAAATTTTAATTAAAATTGAAGTTTCAGTTGCCACATGTAGCTGGTGGCTATCTCACTGGACAGCACAGTACAAGGATAAGTTTGCTTCCGCCCAGGAGATACTGTTTGCTTATCTTTGTAGTGTCCGGCGGATGTTTGCCGTGAGAAATGAGAAAAACAAGAAACATTTCAAAATTTTGTAGAGTTTTATTCTGTTGTCAATTTTAGAAATCTATAGTAAAGCGACGACTACCATCTCACTGACGTTTTAAAACAAACATAGTGGAACTTACATATGGAAATACACCTATTATAATAAGACGACAAACTTATTTTTCATACATAGAGATACATTTATGACCATAAGGCTGCTCAAAACACTTCTGGACTGCTTCTGGTTGGATCGGCAGAATCCATGGCCAACTTTAAGATCTTTAATGGTGGCAATTATCTACACGTTAAAAATAGATTTGATTTTTCAAAAACAGCCAAAGGATACTTGGAGTTGACATCTGGTATGAACTATTTGCTAATTTGCTTTGTTCCCTTCGGCAAGTAAGGTTGGTGGTGCCCCTTCTTTCGCTCCTGGTTTTAGTGGTTCGAGTTCTCTCTCTTGTCTAGCTAAAGGTTTTGAAATTTGGTTGATTTCTTCAGAGAACCAATTTTTGGTTTTGCTTTCTCTGTTGTTTTTCTGTTCTCTCTTTTGTTTATTTCTGCTCTAGTCTTTATTGTACACCAATAATATAAAAATCAGTTGCATTTCTGTATACCAGTCCCCCCATTAGAAAATGAGTTTCTTAAAAAGAGAGAGTATTTATAGGAGTTTTTAAAAATTAAGTACTTAAGTAAACAATCTTATGGTAACAAAGGGTAAGGGATAAACTCAAGATTTGCAAATATTAACTACTATATATGAAATAGGTAAAGACAAATTTATTTTGTATAGCACCGGAACTATAGTTAGTATCTTGTAATAACCTAGAATGAAAAAGAATATGAAAACAAATAAACGTATGTATATGTATGACTGAAACATTATGCTGTACACCAAAAATTGACACATTATAACTGACTACTTCAATTTAAAAAAATCAAGTACTTAAGAATAAGTGATATAAAATATGTAAGATTTCTATAAAGAAAACTATAAAATGTTATACAGAGACCTTAAAGAAGACAAATAAATGGAAAAATTCACCATTAAAAAAAAAAAAGGCTGAGGTCGGGGCCTCAACCTTCTCACCACAAACTAAGGGGGCTGAACTAAATAATTTCTACCTAACACTGCCATGCTCTAACTCATTCAATGATTCAAAAACTGGCAAATAAAGGGTTTTAGTCCAAACCAGGTGTAATTTTACAACAATGAGACTCATTTGCTTATAAGAGTTGTGACACTACAGACCGATTCTAAAAGATGAAGTTCCAGAAATGGCCTGGGCAATGGCAGTATTATTGGAATTATTGTTCTAAACACCATTCCTCACTTTAGGGTGTGTGTGTATATTATTTATTAAAAATAAATAAAAGAACTTCAGAAGAAGCAAATAGAAAGAAAATTCCTACATGACTAATAACTTCCATCAAAAATGAACCTCCTTTAGGCACGTCACACAATCCAGTTATTCTGCTATAAGAGAACAGCCTTCTAAGAACAAATACTAAAAATGATGGCACAGGGCAAAGGAAAAAGCCTCTCAAACAGCCCCCATTAGTTACATCCAAAATCACAGTCTTGAAGTTGCAGAGACACCTATAATGGGCCATCAGGGAGGCAGAAAATTTGCGATTCACCTTCTGGGCAGAAAAGAACCGGTGTGTTCTTTGCCACCTGCGTGTCTTGCCAGACCATCTGCTGGGAAATGGCACTGCTCACACTGCCAACAACAAGGCAGCCCCACACCAACCCCAGATGGGAGTCTAGAGATGTCTCAAAATTGACAAATTCTTGACAAAACCAGTCATCAGCTCAAACCTGATTCATTCCAGAGAAACACATATCATAAAGCTCCAAGGATACTTACTTAAAACCAAGGCATTTGGGGAGTTTGTCTAAGTCTGTGTCATTTCACGAATGCCATTAAACTCACTGGAGTCTGTTTCTCTAGGTGGGTGGGAGGGGCTCATCTGACAAGAGGTTTTCAAAGCCATTTTAGGGCATCTCTTACGTGAGTTGACAATGATTTGTGAAAGGTACAAGGCAGGAAGTCTAGGACAGTTCAACCCAGCACAGACACTGGAACAACTACTGGGGAAGGCCTATTATTTGAGGAAGTATGTGATAGAGCCATTGCTCACTAGGCAAGTTGATAAACTGCTGAATTCTTTCAAGTATGTGTTGAGAAGGACTTGGAATGCATTTCCTTCACGGGTTGATTTCATCTAGAAAGAGCTCAAGTAAATCAGTCCAGTTACTGAAATAGATGCTACGGTATTCACTTAAATGGATCAAAATTTTCCCCAAACCACAAAATATCGTGGACTCTGACAACCGGTGTTGCAAATTGATGCACACGCGAAGACCTTTGATGTGTTTCTCGCAGCTGACACAACCTACTTCCTCTTGGATAAGTGTGCTGTAGTCCTAAGAACTCTTTCATATCCTCTTTCATACGGCTTCAAATGGAAAAAAACATGGATCTTGTAAATTATAATGCATAAAAACGTTCCAGGGTACAGGAACCCAAACCCTGAGCAGGGAAGGGACATGACTCATGGAAGCCTGTAATTCTAGGCAAGGCCATATATTTTAGGCTCCTCCTCAAATGCATGATTGTTAAAAACCATCAGTAAAATGATGTAAATAGCCAGGATATAATCTTGGAAGAAAAGTTAGTTCTTGGAGGGGTGCCTGGACGACACAGCTGATGTGCATTCTCCAGCTGGAGACTAGGTGTGGCGCGGCAGAATTTCTAGTTGCCTACCCAACATTCACTCCCTCTTTCTTCTTTTTAAACAGAAGTCAGATGAATCATGGTGAGCTGGACTTACGCCCAGCCATCTCATTCCCCTCTGCCAGCGATAGGTCTCGGGGAAGGTATGTGACCCGAGATGGAATAGAAAGTCGGTCAGGTGGTTTCTGGGAAAGATCGTCCTCTCTCACTGCCCTGGATGTACCGCCCTCCCCTCCCCTCCAACACAGATGCACTGCTGCCTTGGGACGCAGAGTGAGGATGTGATGCACGGAGCTGTGGCCTCCGTCTGGGGACCATGTGGCAACAAGAAGAAGGGGGCAGAGGGAAGGATGGAGGAGGCTACGGTTGAGATGCTGAACCCACCAGGGGGTCACTGACTTCTGATCTTCTCCATAAGTGAATGAATAACGCGTGTCCTTACAGTTTAAGCTACTGTTACTTGGGTTTTCTGCTACTTGGAGTCCACCGCATGCAAACTGATTCACGTCTTCAAGGATGGAGAGGCAGCAGGGCAGAAGCCATTCTTGATCTTCCGGAGGATGTCTTCTCCCAGAAGCTGCACTTGAAATGTTCTGACATCAAAAATTGCCATAATAATATCAACTCAGAAATTCTACTTATTACAGTTGCGTATGATTTTCTTGATTGACTGGCAGGCCATTGAACGCATTCACTCATTTATTTTCTTATTCAAACAGGTCTGTGTATGTTTATGGTACATCTAGTGCTCACTGGGATATGGAGATAACACGGAACAGGAGAGTGTTTTATAAAGGGGAACAAAGTCACAGCACAGGGTGACACAGACCATAATAAGGTATTAAATC
This sequence comes from Vicugna pacos, assembly GCF_048564905.1. Taxonomy (NCBI): domain Eukaryota; kingdom Metazoa; phylum Chordata; class Mammalia; order Artiodactyla; family Camelidae; genus Vicugna; species Vicugna pacos. The sequence continues at coordinate 20,912,275 of NC_133000.1, read as the reverse complement.
TGTCTGCCTACAACATATGATTGTCTGAGGTAATTCTTTTAAGTTAGAAATTTCTTTCACAGATACAATGAAAGTCACACTTATATGTCCCTAGGAATGATGGTCTTTCATATGAAGACAGCTCATTAAAAATAAAAGCTGGGCCTCACCTAGTTTTCATAAATAACATGCGGCTTCCACAATGATAACACTGAGAAAAATACTGTCCATAGGCAGCTTGTGTGTGTTCCAGTGTCAACCTCTGGCGAAGCTATCAAGTATGCAATTTATCTTCAGCTTTTCCTTGGCTGGCGGCAACGTGTGCTTTCAAATAGTCAATGACCTCCTGCCCTCTTTAATCCCTCCTCACTCTTAAGAAGCAGAGAATGATCTGGTTTTTGATCATTAATATAAAAAATTATACTGTAGCTGATACTCATTTGTACTAATCAGCCCCACAGGGCATTCACACTGTAAGTGTCCTTGTCATTAGCTGAAAAATAAAGTCCTGGACCCTCTGCCCACTTCCCCAAACTCAACCCAACTCGGTCTACCCTCCTTTCTTCTTGAACACTCCTAGAGACTTATGCATACTCTGTTTTCTGGCACAAGTGATGGGCTTGACAAATATGTTAAAACATTTGAAATCATCACCCCAAACACCCTCCTTCCTCTATCTGATGTGATGTTCCGGAATACATCCCTGTATGCACCCTATGTTATTTCTCCACCCGTGTTTATAGTTTCTGACAAAGATCTGTCTCACTGGAATGATCCTTTTTGCTAAGTCCATTACTAACCAACAAAAACACCTGATCTGATGGAAACAAACAACGCTTTATAGATTTCACAGGCTTGGCCTAACAGGAGGGCAAAATACCGATTTATGACTATCTTACTCTATCTTTTATCATCTGACAGTAGCCATTGGCATAGTGGCTTATACATACATCCATGAACATAATAGATGCGTAATAAAGATTAATGCATGTGTGGGAGACAGTTCAGCCACAGAATGTAAGAGTAAACTTCCTTGCATACAGTCCTCTCCACAATCAGCTGTCAGCTGGGTGTCTGCTGGGACTCTTCCTGGCTCTTTCCTGCAAGCCCGTAATTGGCAAACAGCACAGCAGGGCCGAGACCCTGGGCAGCAGAGCCATCCACCCCGAGAGGCAGGAAATACAGGGTCTTATTGGCTCTGGATTGTTCTTAAATCCTGCCCCTGCCCCTCCCTCAGCTTGACTCTAATCCCTACCACTTCAGCTCAGTTTCTGGGGACCCCTGCCGGGCCTGGGGTGCATCTGTGGGTAGCAGCCTCTCTCCTCGCTCTCTGGCCCAGACAGAACCGCCCAAAACCAAACGATCCAGCTGCAGAATCCATCCCACGCAACCTCTCACCTTACTTAGAGTCTTTCACTTATTCATCTCTTTCTTCCATTTAAATTCTACAACAATGACACTAATGAACTTATTGACAAAACAGAAACAGACTCACAGACATAGAAAACAAACATGATTACCAGGGGATAAAGGGGTGGGAAGGGATAAACTGGGAGTTAGAGATTTGCAGATACTAACAACTATATATAAAATAGATAAATGACTAAGTCCTACTATGTAACACAGGGAACTACAGTCAGTATCTTGCAGTAACCTATAATGAAAAAGAATACGAAAAGGAATATATGTATGTATATGTATGACTGAAACATGATGCTGTACACCAGAAATTGACTCAACATTGTAAACTGACTATACTTCAATAAAAAAAAATTCTAATAGGAACAAAAGATGAAGACTTTTGGAAAACCTGAGAATACAGAACACTGATAATGGAATCAAGGGGCTACTTCTGGGGTTAAGATTGTATAAGTACAAACAAATCTTCAAGGGAAACCAAGCGTTGTTTTCACTGTGTGTAGGTGAGGGTCAAAAACAAGTGTTAAAAACCCACAGAATGATTGGCATGGCGACAGTGTACTGACACGGAAACGCCCCCTTTGGCTGTGACTTGACAGGCAGAGTATCCTCAGCATTCTCACAAAACAACTGCTAATTAAATTCAGAGGCGGTGGAGGCAGAGCACACTGTCAGGTCTTTATTCTCCCCTTTCTCTTTTTGCCTCTTTGATTTTTAAGAGACTTCAAAAGGTTGACATTCAACCCTGGAGTAAATTCAAGCCTGGCTATCTGACTTCCAAAGCCAAGGAAAAGTTAGCAATGCGAGGCCACCTCAACTACGACAAAGAGTGTGCAAATGTTTTGGTTCTGTTCTGTACAAGGTGGCCCTGGCAAGAGACATCTATTGCCATGTGCTTTTATTATTATTGAAGCTAAGATCTCTTCTGCCATGTCCTGGCCAGGTGATTTCAGTCTTATACTCCAGTCTTGAGTTCTCTCCCGAATACAAAAGCTACTGGGCAATTTTTAAAGCTATTGTGCTTTCCATGTCGAGAGAATTCTCTGAGGTGTTAAGTGTAGCTAGGAAAGGGAAGGGTGGGTAGGAAAGCCATCCTACTGCTAGCGTGGGTAGAAGCAAAAGGGGGCTCTAATAAGACCCAGGGTCTAAAGATTCTTGAAAGCACTGACCATCACTGCATGCAAACACATTTAGCATGGGGGAATTCTTTTCTGAAAATAGGAAAGCTAACTGACTCAATGTCGGATGAGTTATTATAGCAGACTCCTCATGGAGGAGGTACTTGTAGCATCAAACACTGGCAAATGGTTTTCCGTTGTGCTTATGCTGAAGTCAGGTTATGTCAGTACCCATCACTTCTTCCAGCTATTTTTCATCTGATTGTTGGTTCATCATCTCAGACTATAATCATGTTTATGAAGTCATTGCCTCTTGATGTTTACCCTGGGTTTCCTCAACCATTTCCTCAAGGCACATGGAGTTCTTGTAAAACCTGTGTTTTCACATCCAGCAAGACGGTCTTCCTTGGCTTGCAACTGGCCTGACATTCTCCCACGCTTTTTGACAACCCCTGTGAGTCAAAGCTATGAACCAGAATACAAAATAATGGTGGAAAGAGAGGCCATAGAGAAACAAGCTATGTGCACTGCACACAGACGCAGAGCTCAGGAGAGCGTGGCCCACGCCCCTCACTAGATGAGAGCTTTTCTGGTTTTGTGCTCTAAGGCTCGGGGGTGACGGACCCGTCCAGGCTGCTGCACTAGCTCAAAAGGGCTAAGAGTGTAAAACACCACTTGGAACACAGGCAAAATATATACATTAAATAGCTGGAATGTACACTTCTGGTGTATGCATATACACACATACATTTTTAAAGAAAGTATTTCTTTAAGTGATAAATATAGCATTGCTACGAATCAGTGCTATGGGACGTGTGGGAATACCCAGCCAGGAGGGTAAATGGGCATTAGCTCCACACTGAACTTCCAGAGAGCAGGGCTGGGTCTTATTCTCTGCATCAGCTTCAGCACCTGGTCTCTGCGTATCACAGGAGCTCAGTACACGTGTGGTGACTAAGTGAACTGCTGTGTAACCAGCATGGTTGCTGTGGCCATCTCGAAGCTGCAGAATGGCCCTAGCGGTGTACATGCCACCAAGAACATCTAGAAGCCTGGTAATGGCTCTCCTGGAACTTAGGAGGCAAGCTGGAAAGCAGGAAACTTGGGATAGGAGAAAAGAATACCGCTGGATTTTTGCTTTGAAAACATTCTTTTAATTTTAGGTTGTGAAGGCTCTCCTCCTGAGCAATAAACTTAGAACATTAAGTACCAAAGGGTAAAGCTTTTGGACGAAATTTAGGGCACAGTTACATGATGCAAATTACGTTCTGTTCATTGATATTGAACTACCTGGCAATTAGATACAAACGATTCCTATAATGATGGTAATTAATTAGGGGTTTATATAATAAAACACAAGCGCGTTTGTCATGTTCTCTTTTATGTTAGTTCTCTGGTTTCCTTAGTGGTGTGAACCTGCCAGTTCCCTGTTTACACCTCAGAACACATAGTCCTTACAAGGGGACAGAAGCCCTGGGTGCCATCCTAACACATTCCCTCTGCAGTTGCCTCTGGTGGTTCTCCTCCCCTCTCTACAACCCCATGCCGCTCCTCTCGCTCTGTGTCCCCCTCTGAGGATTCCTTCAGCAGTGCCGTCCTGGGTGGCCTGGGAGGTCAAGGGCAGGAGGCAGTACACACTTTGGGACATGGAACTGTGCATGTGTGGCTGTGAATGCCGTGACACCGTCACTTGGCAATGACAGGGGGGCATCCGGAGGACAGAGGAGAGAACATAAGACAAAGTGAAGAGACCCGAAATTAACCCGGCGCCTTGGGGCTGAACTGGGGTGAGCGGGGTGGCCGCCAGACTTCCTCTCTGTCCTCCCAGTGCCTGGGCTGTCTTCTGTTGTGTGACTCTAATTCTTTATGACACTTAGGAATGTTTTCGTGCCTGTCTCCTTCCACTGACATCATTGTCCCCCGGTTCCTAACACAGCGAAGTTGTGCAGTCATGCAAGGTAGCTTAACAGAACCCTGGTTTTTTTTTTTTTTTCAATTTTGTATTGAAGTGTAGTTGATTTACAATGTTACTTTCAGGTGTACAGCAAAGTGATTCAGTTACACAGACACACGTATATATTTTCTTTTCAGTTTCTTTTCCATTATGTTATTACAAGAAATTAAATATAGTTCCCTGTGCTCTACAGTAGGTCCTTGTTGTTTTTCTGTTTTATATATAGTAGAGTGTCGATTAATTTCCAACCTCTAATTTATTCCTCCTCACCCTCTTCCCTTTGGGAACCACTGTTTGTTTTCTATGTCTGTGAGTCTAGAACCCTGGTTTTAAGAAATGCTTTATACCCCGCTTTTAACTTATTTTGACATGGCTTACTGTCATTTGTTGGGATGAGTAAGTTTAATGTCGACAGAGAATGACAGGCATCTGTAAGAGACAGACTTTAAGTGAAGGATCGTGCCCGAGAAGAACTAAGTCGTGTCTGAGAGGAAGTGGGGGGCACTCAGCAGAGAGGGTACTGCGCCGACAGCTGAAGCCTGAATCTCAGCCCAGTGTGGCTCCCAGCTCACTGTGTGACACTGAGTGCTTCATTTAACCTTTCTGGGTCTTAGTTTTCTCATTTCCAAAACCCCAAACCAGACTAACCTCTTTCTAGTTGTAAGTTCTTTACACAGGTCCTTCACTACCTTTATTTCAATCCTCGTTTATAAGAAAAAGGAGGTGCCGTCAGAAATCAATTTGAGCAAAATCAAAATTAAGTGTAAAGAATATTTTGATATAATCATGTAAAAAGCCTGGTTTTTCTTCAAGTTGGTTCAGTAAGATTTTAAAATTAAAAAAAATATTTTTTTGAGGGGCAGCTTGACATCACAGAAAAAAGTATTTTACTGGAAATTAGAAGACTGGCTTTTGCTCTTGGTCCTGGTGCTAACTGGTGAAGCAGCTTTGGCTGAAGTTACTTTTCTTCTCCTGGCTTTCTTCACCCAGAAAACGAGGGGGATGACTGGCAGAAATGTAATTTAAGTACACTACGTGATTCTTTTGGTTGATAATGTTTTACATACTTACTATCACATGAAACCTGAACATTGGCTTAACTGAAATTCTAGTACAAATTTACTGAGGGGATGTGTGCATCACATAGCAGGGGTCGGGGGATGTTAACTGTGTATCATATAGTAGGGATGGAAAAGTAAAAGAGAGCTAAATCTTGAATGTTCATGGTTGAAGTCAAAAGATAATGCTTCAAGTGGAAAAATCAAGAAGAAGCTTAAGTACATTATTTAGAGATATGGGGGCAAAAATAAATCAGCAAAAAAAGTGAAAGAGTTTGCTTCTGAGCTATTTTTCATAGCAAGCCTTCTACATTTATTTTTAAAGCTATGTACATGGAGAAAAGAGAACCCTCCTACACTGCTGGTGGGAATGCAAATTGGAGCAGCCACTAGGGAAAATGGTTTGGAGGTTCCCTCAAAAACTAAAAATAGGCTTACCAGATGATCCAGCAATCTCACTCCTTGGCATATATCCGGAGGAGATGTAATTCAAAAAGACACATGGACCCCAATGTTCACAGCAGCACTATTTACAATAGCCAAGACATGAAAATAACTCAAATGTCCACCGACAGATGACTGGATAAAGAATATGTCAGTATACACACACACACACACACAATGGTTGCGATGAAGTGCCTTCTCCTAAAACCCACCCGTTCTGCCAAGTCTAAGTCGATTACACTCACCAGAGCATGCTTGAGGTTTATGCGAAAACCCCAAGAACCAGAGAGTTAGGGCTCATCACTCCTAAACACTCTCCCTTATTGAAGAAGAGCAGGGAGAAATGCACTTGTCACGGCGGTACCAGTTCACCAGTAATCAGTATGTACACTGAAAACACCAACCAACCAACCTCCGTCTCTAAGTACAGATAAACACTTAGAATGTCTATCATATGAACCCCCCCCACCACCACACACAATCAGGTCCCGCTGTAACAGCGCACGCAGCGGCTGTCTCTTTCTAAAGACAATCTCAGTTTTACAATCTAATTTAATTAACTTTGAGTACAATTGAAATGTAGCAATCCTAGGAACGCAGAGGAGCAGGACGGGGCACGCCAGCAGCCTAGACACTAGGTTACCTGAGTTCTGGCTCTAGGTCTGCTACTTCTGATTTATGCACATGGGCAAGATCCCAACTCTGAGAACCTCAGCTTTCTCGCCGCTTACACAGTCAACAGGTGCACATGCCCTCACGGAGTTGTGAGGTTCAAATAAGACACAAAGTAGTTGCGTGACTCTAGGAAAAGTACTTCTTCTCTCTGTATCTCAGTTTCTGCATCCACAGAACAAAGAGGGCTGCGCTCTGTGTCATTTCCAGTTTGAAACCTGTTTATGGCTCCAGAAAAATGCTTTCAAAATGTAAAGTACTGTTAAAATATATGATGTGGTAGAGACATCATAATTATTAAACAGAAGAAAAGGGAGAACTCGTTCTATTTTTTGACTACACGGTTTTATAAATCCCCACCATTTCTCTGTTTTCTTTGTTAGTGTGCTGTATAAGCACCAAGCACCTGAAGTCATGGAAGTGAATGACATTTCCTGAAAAGAGCACTGAGAGTGCCCAGGAGAGAAAGGAGCAAAGGAGACTGAGAAGCATCAGATGAGGAGACTGTGGTTGAAGCCAAGAGGAGACTGGGCTTCGACAGAGAGCGAGTGTGCAGAGTGTGCACGGGAAAGCTAAATGAGACAGCGACTGGAAAGGTACCCACGGGAGTTAGCGACATGGAGGTTACTTCCTGCTTCAGCAAAAGCAGTTCTGTAGACGGTGGGGGCGGGGGAGGAGAGAAGTCATTAGAACAAGACGTGAGTGACTGGAGGTCTGGAAGGGGAGTCAGTGTGTAGATTGTTCTTTTAAGAGGCCTTGCTGTGAAAGAGCTTAGAGTCACAAGAGTCAGAGTGACAGCAAATGAGATCTGTGGGGTCCAGAAAAATATTTGAGTGTGTTTAAATACTCATGGGAAGGATGCAGAAAAGAGAGGGAATGAAGGTACCTGAGAAAAAGGAGACAAAGGATGGAGCACAATGCCTTCGAAGAGGGGAGGAGAGACTGGCCTTTGATGGATAGGAGGGGAGGCCGGGACAGCTCTGGGCAGGCGCAGACAGCAGAGCTTACGAAGTTAAAGGAACTGCATTCTGGTAGCTTCTATTTTCTTTGGGAAGCATGAGACTGAAATATTGTCTGAGGATTTGGGGGAGTGTGGCCTGAAGTTTGGAGACAGAAGGGACTGTGTGAGAGTCATTATGTAGATTAGGCTTAAAAGACTAAAAAGACATTTTTAATTGCAACAGAATTAAAAAAATTTCAAATACATTCCTTTTAATGGTAGCTTTGTGGAACATAACCGCCTACTTGGTGATTATTAAGTATTAAATAGACATGCTGGTTGTGAAAAAGAGATAAGGAGGCCAGATTAATGAGATCCAAAGCTATAATTTGGACAAATGGCAGGTATCTGGACATGAGGAGGGCTGCCCTGCAAATGATACCTTCTAGAAATTGTTTCTGAACTTTCCAAACAAAAGCTGCTTTCATTCCCCTGGGCTCTCACAGCACTCTGTCTTCACACTGTCCTTTGTGACACAACAGTCCTATTAACCCTTTTTACACGTGTGCCTTCTCCACGCACCATCCTCTGGGCACCTTAAAGGCACAAGCCCGTAGCCCACAGCTGAATCGTGCGGTGTGCCTTTCACTCAATGCTTGCCTCCTCTGAGCTGGTTGTCTAAGTCAAAGAGGAAGTGTTATCTGATTTACACAGACTGGCCTTATACACGCTGAGGTAGACTCTCCTGGCATCAAGCGAGCTATCTTGGTAAGAACAAAGGATTTCCAGAAACAGCAACGTATCAGCAGATGGGTGGGTCGCACTTGGAAGCAGTGTGTTCTTTACGTGGATCACATCTCTCCTCTGTTTCACAATTTCAAGGAGCCCGATGCAGCCCAGCAAAGAAAATTCAAGGAAATGGAACAACCCTGTCTCCCTGCTCCTATTATTCTTAGATACAAAAGACAGATAATTATCTAAAGTATTTCTCAATATGAACAAGTTGGAAAAGTGACCTTTGAGTCTGTGACAGAGTCTACTCACGTCAGTGTTTTGACCAGAAGCAAAGCTATGTCCAGGCTTAGCAAATGCTCATGGGGGCCAACTTTTCTCTCCTTCACGTTATACAGACCATAAATAAAGGGAAATAGTTTAACAGGCAGCCAGGCCTGAATGGCTCCGAGACACCCCGAGGGAGTGATAAAATTCTCCCGTTGGTAGACTTACATAAACCAAGATGCAATGAATATTTTAAAGATACTCCCTTTGGTCAATAAACCTGATAGTTTTAAACCTGAAAGATGGCTAGACTAAGAGGGAAAATAAATCAATTTGTCAAAAATAAGTAATCATTTAAAGTGCTGGTAGATTAACTGAAACATAGGAATATAGGAGAGCAAATTCAGTGATTTAAAAATCACATGTTTGCTAGTTAGAAATCTCTGTTTCTAGCTTTTTGGCTGATTTTTAAACACATAAGATGAGCTGTATCTAGTGATCTGGCTACTGAATGCCAAAACTGGAGCTTCTGTTCAAGATCTGATTTGTTTATCTTAAAACAGAAAGAATAAATTTCAAAGTCTGAGATGTCCTAAATTTTTTTTCAGTCTTAATAGAGACATGTATTCCTGCCACTCAAAAATGTCCTCAAATGTAGTGGTTAAGAGGACAAACACTGGAACCGGTTTGCTTGGATTCAAACCCTGGCTCTTGACACTTTTCAGCTGGGTAAGGTACCTCCTCTGTTCATTGCTTAATGCTGTTTTTTTGTTTTTTTTCTTAAAAGCTCACAAAAACAAAGAGGACAAGATAAAGACAGTTTGGAGGCAAGCAGGGAATCAATCGAAGAAGCTCTCTTGTCCAGTCCTGATCTCTGATAACCCCTGGGTTTATCAACAACACGCTTACACAAAACAGCACACTTTCTGTTCTATAGAACTTTTCTTCCTCCAAGATATCTATGCATATTAAAAAAAATCTTCAAACACCTGCTTGAATGAAAACAAAGGACAGAGAAGAATAGCAGGGGGGGGGTTATTTTGTTGTTCGTGGGCAAGATCTGGATAAAAGGGTTGGAGGCATTTTCTGGAGCAAGGATTGTACTAGAATAAACAGCTTGAGCAAGAATAACAGTTTCCTTTTAGAAAAAAGGTCATCTTAAATATTAATGAAACAAATGAAAAATAAAATCTTAATTCTATGAAGAATAATTAGTTTTCAAAGTATTTAGAGATCACTGCTTTTAAGAAAAATGACAATGCTAGTCAGATTATTTCACTTCACAATCTCTTTAGAAATTTTAATGTTTGGGAGAACTGCTTAGGGTTATGTATAGCAGGTGACATTCCTTGGAATTCTAAATCCTCTTATGTGTACTGGCCCAGCTTTTTTGCAGAGTTATCACATCTATTTATTGGTGAGGAGCCAGGTCTGCTGTGGTGCTGATTAGTTGCAAGATGCTGCTACCCTCTTATTTATTAAAAGAAAGCAATCTCCATCAATCTTGGGAGATTCTGACCCTGGGAATAATGTCTCCCATGGCAACCCCATGACCTTAGGTAGCGAGCTAGCCATACTAATTTGTATTCATACCGTGTGGTGTTCTAGAATGCATTATGGGTTTCTAATGATGCAAAGAAGACTTTTATTAAAAAACAGTATGTGGGAACGAGTGGGAAAACTTCTTCCTGGTATGCGAATGCTTTATATGATCAACAATTCTGAATGTGTATTTCCAAAATACCAGAGGGATCCTCCAAAACTACAAAAGAAAACAAACAAATAAAATGGCTAATAACCATTTATCATATGTCCTGCTGTGCTGGGACAGTCCCAGTTAAGGCCTGTTGTCCCAATGTAATTACTAATGGCCTCCCTTTAAGTCTTATACATGGAATCATATGATCACCCTATAATAGCCAAGCATGTTGATAGAACCCAGCCCTTTGCAGGGTGGAGGGTATAGCTCAGTGGTAGAGTGAATGCTTAGCATGCATGAGGTCCTGAGTTCAGTCTCCATTATTTCCATTAAAAAAAAAAAAAAGAACCCAGCCCTTTGGAGGAGTTTATTACTCCATTTGGGTATTGAATTAAACTCTGTTTCTGGGCAGTGCCTGTCATGGACAATACTGAGTTCTACATGTCTCACTACTTGATAGAAGGAAGCATATATGTTTGTCTGTATTTGTCTATAAAGATCTGTTTGTTCCAAGCCTATATTAACAACAATTTCTTGAATGTAGACTTTTTGGAACTTTGAAATTTAAAAAAATTGAAATTTTGAATTTTGTCTGTAGAAATTCACAGGTAAATTTCTGTTTCTTACAGTGACCCTTTATGAACGCTTATAGCATCATAGACAGATTTCAGCTTTTTCAGGCTCTGGGCTAAGGCTGTCCTGCCAATGCTGTGGCCTTAGCTCTAAATGCCGCTCAGCCTCAAGTCAGTCCTGCTGCTGGTCCCACTCCCTCTCTGCACTTGAAGTCCTACCTGACCTCTTACCTTTTCCCTTGGGAACAAGCGCCTCCCTCGGATCCCTCTTTTAGCAACCGGGTCCCAGTCTGGTTCCCTGCTGCATGGATCTGTGCTTTGTTCCCCTACCTTGTCCTTTCTCTGGGGTTTCAGGGATCACTTTGCCTGATCGACACCTTTTCTACCTGGACGCCTAGCTGCTGTCAGTTATCATGCTCCTGATTATATTTTGCTTGTGTTCCTGACAGGAAGGATAAACATCCAGGACTTCTCGTCTTTGAACAGCTGGCACCCAGTGCAGATTCTCAACAAGCCATTAAGTGATGAATGAATGTGGAGGCTTCCTTCTCATTGCCTGGAGCTGGGTTTTCTCCCAAGTGCTACTCCCACCAGCTCTTTCCATTGCTGACAGGATTCAGGGAGCTAACGTTCACATTTATAACCCTGGGATGAGTTAACACAGGCATAGAGTTTAAAGAATGCTGGGGCCTGGGTGGTTGGTGTGTCCCTAATAGGGCAGCTGCCTAGGACCGTACAGGGTGGGTCTCAGTTGAGGCCGTGTGACTGGGGCTGAAATTCACACTGTGCTCCCATCGCTAACACTGGGCTCCGGGATTGGCAGCCTAGAGGAACTGGCTTTTTTTTTTTCCAACTGGTTTGTTCAGAGAGGGCCCTTCGGCAATCCATCCCCCGCCCCGGGGGAGCCTCTCTTTCTCTAGTTTTGTACAGTGGCCCGTGTGTGCTGGAAGAGGCCCTCGTGGGAGAGCACTCCCACAAGGAAATGTTTTAAGTTTTTGCAAGTGTAGCTATTAAGGAACAGGTACCTGTGATGGAGTGAATCTGCTATCTCCTTTCTTGCTTCTTGTTTCCTTTTATATGTAAAACCCAAAAACTTTGCTTGGACGTTCACAAAGACAGACTTCATCAGAATTTAATTTAGTACGGGAGCTGACTAACTTGGATTTTTTTTTTTTTTTTACTGTGCTGTTATATTACAGCAAACCCCCACCCCCCACTCCCAGGGAAGTGGATGATGCGCTTAGCCTTGAGTGAACCCCTGGAAGGCTCTTCCAGAGGATTTCCTCATATCAGCCTCATGTTAGCCCAGGATGATGCACGTGAAGAAAACCAGAGTGCAGGGAGGTGCTCTGCCTTGCCCATATGTACTTCTCTTGATGATCGAATATATATTTTTTTCAGTCTTAATAGAGATATGTATTCCTGCCACTCAAAAATGTCCTCAAATGTAGTGGCTAAGAGCACAAACACTGGAACCAGTTTGCTTGGATTCAAATCCTGGCTCTTGACACTTTTCAGCTGGGTAAGTTACCTCCTCTGTTAAAGAATGATAATAATGGCACCTACCTTACAGGGACGCTGTGGGGGTTCAAAAGGGCTCATACATATAATCGCTCAGGACAGTGCCTGGCCGCGCTGAGTGCTTTATGTGTTATCTATTATTACTGTTGCTTTACTTTCTGAGAGTGAGAAAGGTATTATTTGGTATAAAAACATTCATTTTTCAGTAGAGCTGTACCAGATACATATCAGATTAACATCAGCGCTGGGGAAAAAGTAACTCAGGAATTTAATCAAGGATATTTTCTGAAATGGAGGCTGACTGAGAATTCTATGCTCTTATAATAACACTCCTTTTTTTTTTCTGAGAATAACTCTTATATAACACTCATGTCCAGTGCTTATAATAACACTCGTGATCTGCTGTTCACTCATGACCTCACACGGGAAGTTCGGTGTTGCTGCAAGTATGACAAACACCAAACGGACATTTCCTACGGCTGTGCTCCCTCTGCCCAGGACGCGGCAGCCCCTTTTCTGGCTCTGGCAGCTGGAATGAGAACTTGATGACTTCTGAACCCTCGAAAACATGTTTGTGTTGAGCTGTAAACGATGTGGCATGAAGGGGGTCTCAAAACATTTCCAGTCGTATGGCGCCTCTGAGCAAGACTTGAGAGAAATGGATACCTTCAAAGATGAAGTAGCGCCAAGGACAAGTTCTTTGCCCACAAAGTCCAAGTTAGGATTTGCTCTTCAATCTGTTTTACTTGTTCACTTGTCAGGTTAAAAGTTGTTTTTCCTTTAAAATTAGGTAATATCAAATGTGCTTTTCCCATTTACTTTATCTTCTGCTGAGCGCCCATGGAAGGAGAAAGACATTTCCAAGAATGTAAAGAAGAGAAAGTGTCCTGTTTTTCCTCTAGTTAGAGCTTCTGAAGGAATTTTTCTGATTGATACGTGCAGAGTTGAACAGTGGAACCTAATTTGCTGCTGCGAAGAATTCATTCACTCACTCATTCACTCAGTGAACACTGATGCTCAGTGTCTCCCATGTGCCTGTGCCACACACTAGGAAGAGTGTGCACCATACACTCATGACCCCTGCCCTCATGTTACTTACAGTCTAGGCACTCCACATGTATTATTTCTAATACTCACAATTCTCCAAACTAGGCATTGCTATTTCTACTTTGTGGGCCAGGAATTTAAGGTCTAGTAAGGAGTTAAGCAACTTATTACTACCCAGCTAGTAATTGTTGGAGCCACAATTCAAATCCCAGCCCATCTCATTTCAAAAGCTGGGTTTATCAGTCTCTTGACTCTATCATACTATCTTTAAATAAGTGTAGTTCTTAAAAGTTACAGAATTTAATGTTGTATTAAATGTATCATGGTTTAAGAAAATGAGAAATATTTTTAAAAAGCAATCATTTTTTCCTTCTTAATATATGTCAGATGTACAGAAAGCAAGGAATATCAGTTATTTGGATACTGGTTCAATGCCCTAGCATATCTTTTGGAGGGTTAGTAAAATACAGTATTTATATACGTTCTGAATAAGTTTTATACCATGACCTGTAAACTCAGTGCCTGCTCTGGTGGTATAGAGCTGACAGTGTCACTTTTTGGACACAGGACATTGGGTATATTACACAATGAGGTTCTGTTTCTTCATCAGTAAAATGTGGACATCATCTCCTGCCACATGGAGAGCTATAAAGAGTAAGCGGAGGAAAGTATACAGAATGCTCAACAGTCATGGTCACACTTCAGTCTCTTCCCTCTGCCCCACACACAACACACCAGCTTTTCCAACAATGGCAGTAAAGATACCTCTCTTTGGTGTTTACAGACAAAAACATATCTCCAGTGGAAATATCCCAGAGAATGAAGATCACTGACTCTGACGTCCTGCTTAAAAGCCTAGGATGTAAACAAGGAAGAGAAGCTTTCAGGATACGTTTTTCTGGATGACTCAGGTTTAGGGTGACCCAAGAAGGGTTTGAATGGATAATTGCTAAACCTCAAGTAATCGTCCACTTACGCAAATATATATATATAAACATGCTAACACACAGAGTATATCTACAGAATAATAAAACTTTAAAAAAAAGCAAACATGTGTGCTCATTTAAAAGACTGTTATTTGATTGAAGAATATATATATATATATATATATATATGTATAACCGAATGACTATGCTGTGCACCAGAAACTAACACAACATTGTATATAAGCTATACCTCAATTTAAGAAGAAATTAAATATTGTCCTCCTGAAAGGGTGTGTATTTATTTCATTCATTCGATGAACAGATATTTACTGGGTGTCCAGTACGTTCAGCATTGTGCTGGCACTAGGCATTTGATGACGAACAAAATAGTAATGTCTCCTCCTTTCAAAAGCAGTTTTGAAATCACATGTGGAATCAGTCATATAATTTGTTGATAAATAAATATCACTAAGAACATTCAGACAGAAATGACCCTTGCCTGAGTTCTTCATAAAACTCATTCTGGATCCCACCAGCCAGGAGAAAGCATTAAGTGACGGATGTCTCAGAGAATCTACGTGGCTAGCAGAGGAGCTCTTTACTAACACAATAGAAAAGTGCCTCTGGGCTATGTCTGTGGCCCCAAGTTGAGTGTCTCATATTTCCTGAGCCTGATCATTGTTCATTATGATGATAAAAAAAGATTCCCTTTTTTCAGCCTTGGAAAAAATCCCATCCAAATAATTTTTTTTTTGAAGCTTGAGATTACATTATTTATTCTGTTCAGGTTTTAAAAAATATTTCTGATTTTTTTTCTGCCAATAACCAAGCCCTTTTCCCTCATGGAGAACAATCTTGATTTCTGAAACAGTTCTTCTTCCCTTGATATCACTTGGGGGGTGCGGTGGAGGGGGGGATGGACATTATTTCCCCTGAAAAGTAAACAAGGGAATAAAAACAAGGTGACTCAAAGGATGAGGAAGTGTGTTTTTCTAGAGAACAAAAGATTCTTTCACAGTATGTCAAAGACTTAACTGTGAACTTTCCTGAATGTAAACACTGTTCAAATGGCAAAAGGAATTTCATCTATGTCTATAAAAGGTCCTGCACAATAGTTCTTGCTGGAAGCTACATTTGGCAGGCAGTAAAATAATCTTTTCTTCAAATACTTAGCATACAGACCTACAAAAACATTTCTTTTTATTGTTCAGGAGCAATATGATTATAAGTACTTTCATAACAGCAATAATAACACATAGATCAGAGTAGTGCTAAAGGCAAGTTATGTCATAAATTACAAGTAACATCATTTATGCCTAGAGTATCCAGGAATAAAGAAGTACTTTAGGAGATAGTTTAAAATATTGGGCTGTGGCTTTCCATTTAGCCTGAGTTTAAGACTTACAGAGTACTCGATTTTAAAAACAGATTTTATTATGATCACAGCAGAGGACTACCAATATTTTAAATTGATAGGAATTATGAGATGTCAGTTAGCTAAAACATTTAATGTTTCCTGCTTTAAAGTTTTAATTCTTCACAAACCTAGTTCTAATAAATTTAAAATTGATGGCAGTAATTATGTTCGTAGTATTTAATAGAGCTAGTTGCTATAACCAAACTGTATAATTCTTATGGAAATGCCAGAGATCTTTCCTTATCCAGCTGCAGATTTTTCAGACACCTTATGATCACCATCATCAGCCCAAATCCCACTGCAGCCAGCTGCTAGGGTTCTTTCTCTCATCATTACGGAAAGATTGCACAATTTCTAGGATATGATCTAAAAGGAGTAAAACTCAGGGTCAGAGGATGTTGAGGTTTTATTTTGGGTTTTCGATTTCAAATAATGAGTATAAAATGGGAATGAGATGTTCTCCAGGACCCTGTGGGGTGGGGTGAGAGTTGGGGCAGTGGCAGGGTTAGTGTGTCTCTGAGATCAGTATCTGAGTGACACTCCCTCTGTACCCCTGCTTCCGTGGATTTGGGCAGCGTTGGCTCTTTCCAGTATTGTGGAAGGAATGTGTCAGCTAGTCAAATCCTTGAAAAAGGGGCTTGTTGCTTCCTGAGTTCCTGGGAGAGTGGAGGGCACTGAGGACTCCTGAATGATTTATTCCATGGGGAGGAACGAGGGTATAATGTTGAGAGAGGGTAATGGCATCTCCTGGAGACCAGCCCCCGCCAGAATGGGTCCAGCGCTTCTCCTGGGGGAGGAGTGTGAGATTTCATGTTCCTGGAAGGGGTTAATTGGGCAGAGGAATCATAAGGTTCATGCTGTGAATACAGTGAGAAAGAATGGTTCCTCCCAATTTCCTCTTCCTCAGTTCCCCTTTCCTAAGGTAAGGAAGAGTCTCTAAAATATAGAACTGCCCTTTCAACTTCTGCTATGAAGTAAACATATAATCTCAGATCAATCACTTAATCTTTCTGGGGCTTAGCTTACTCATCAGGATTGCCTTGTGTTCTCTGAGGTACTGAAAGTTATTAACAATACCAAACATTTACTGAGCGCTAATATTCGCCATATGCCGAAATAGGCAAGGATTATGTATATTAACACTTGGCATACACTCTATGCATGATTATCTCACTTATCTTTCCAGCTCCCCTTTCAAGTATCATTATCATTTCCTTTAATGTGAAGAGACTGAGGCCTGGAGAAGCAGTCAGTTGTTCATAGTCACAGAGCCAGTACGGAGTGCAGCCAGGATACAAAAGCTGGTCTTTCCAGTTTCAGAGTTGGTCATTTTACAGGTTGTGTCAGATTGTTCCCATTCCATGATTTTCACCATTATAATAAACAAGTGTGAGTCATTTGTTAAAAAAGAGGAACCATTAGTTTGGGACCGGAAGAATGAACTGGATATTACCCACGCTTTGCTCCTCACAGGAGAGGAAGTCCGGCTCCTTCCTTCAGCTTTTGTCTGTCGTGTCCCTCTTCCTAGCATCTGGCAAGGAGGAACCGCCAGTCTGACTTGGCGAAGATCAGGACATCCACTGGGCTTCATTTCCCAAGTGTGCAGTCACTGTGCATTAAATGTGTACTTGGCTACCTGGTAGGGACTACTTTGGTGAAGATTTATGATTTATCTCCTTTAGGGAAATCCAGTCGGCCTTTTTCTTTTGGCTCTACTGCTTCTGTGCTTGCACCTGAGAGAGGAGGTCAGTTTGGGGCTTCTGCAGGTAGAGCTTAGAGTCTAAGGGAAGGAAGCAGGGAGACCTGCTTCAGCCACCAGACCCGAGTTTTGCTTTCTTTGTCTTTACTAGTCCTGCATCGAGGGTAGCTGGGTACTGGTCCATTTACTAATAAGTTAGTAGATGTACATTGGTATTTTGTGTCTCTTTTGGCTAGTTTTCTTGGGTTTACAGCTGCCTTGGTTTGGAATCCTGAGAAGGGAAGGCATAAACAAGAGGTAAGACATCCCTAAGTCCTAGCCTAATAGAATCTAATACCCTTAAGATGTCGGGTTGCCCATAACAAGTATAGAGATTGAGTCAGTAACTTAAAAACCACCCACAAAGGGAAGTCTAGGCCCAGATGGCTTCACCATTGAATCCTGTCAAACATTTATAGAAGAATTAGTAACAATTCTTCAAGAATTGTTAGAATTATTCACAAGGAACACTGTTCAACTGATTCTATGAGGCCAGTATTATCGTGATACCAAAACCAGGAAAAGACATCACAAGAAAGAATACTAAGGATCAATATCTCTTATGAATATAGATGCAAAAATCCTCAACAAAATAATAGCAAACTTTATCCAGCGATATTTTAAAAAAGGATTATACAATATGACCAAGTGGGCTTTATCCCAGGAATGCAAGGTTGGTTTCACAAGAAATTAATATAATATACTACTTGAATAGAATAAAGGGAAAAATCCACATGATCATCTTAATCATGTATAAAAAGCATCTGACAAAATGTAACACTCCTTCACGGTAAGAACACTCAACAAACTAGGAATGAAAGGAACTGGCTCAAATTAATACAGGATATCTACCAAAAAACCCATAGCGAACTTCATACTTGATGGTGAAAGAATGAGTGCTTTCCTCCTTGATGAGTAATAAGACAAAGACGTCCATGCCACACCTTAAACACTGTACTGGAGGGTCTAGCCAATTAGACAAGAAACTGAAAATAAAAGGCATTCAAATTGGAAAGAAAGAAGTAATTTGCAGATAATCTAATCTTGTATATATATAAAATCCTAGGGACTCTACTAAAAACTACTAGAACTAATGAAAAAGTTCAGCAAGGTGGCAGGATGTAAGAGTGTGAACTGGGCGCTTCAGGCTGGGCCAGGCATGCTCTGGAGGTCCAGAGCGCCAGGAAGAGTGGGTTGCATTTCAGACTGAGAATGGCACAATTTCTGAAGATTTCTGATCTAGAGTGACCTGTTCAGAGCTGCTATTTACAACAATTTAATTCAGCAGTCTATGTAGGATGGATTAGAGAAGGAAGACTATGGACCTCAAGCAAACTTCCATTTTTTAGATTAGAGATAGTAATGTTTAGGATAACCTACTTTTATCTTCAGTTACTCAAGAACACTATAATGAAAGCTAGGGAATCAGTAGACATATTTGTTGTATTAGATGAATAATCTATGAGTTATAACAGTCAGGCAGATAATCATATTGTCTGTGTTTCTGATGGGATACTTTCACTTCATAGGTGTTTCTTTGTGAGTAATTTTGAGTACAGCAGTTTTTTTTTTGGTTGGTTGCTATTTTGAGTATTGTTAATTTTTTACAATATTGTTAGTATTTAATGACAAGGGTATTGTTTTTTCTCTCATCCTCCAATCTCCAAGGGTTTGCTGTTCCCCAACATGGCAGCTATTTTTGCTTCTATTGAAATGCACTTCCCACTGTATAATGTCTGTTAGGGGCAAAAGAGAACTCATTTCCAGTAACAAAGTTTATATCAAACCACAGAATTTTAGAGACGAAGGAATACAGTACCCCAGAATGCCTTATGCAAGCACTCAGCCTCATATCTAAGAAGGAAGACATTCTACCACCAGTGGTTGCTCACACAAGTTAGAAATAAAATTAAAATTATTCTGCAACAAACGTCACATCTCCACAAAACTGGCTGGGACCGGAAAGAATCTAATTCCTTGGACTGTTCATCCTAATCTACGTAAATTACGATCAAAGTACTGACCTCTCCTCCAATAAAATGAGTTACTGCACACACACAACGCTATTCCTAAAATTTTCAAATTTAATTCAATAGCTCTTTATGACTTTTAAAATTAGGTCCCCACGCTCTATAGTCATTCCCCTACTTATTATACAGATTTATGATAGTAAAGCAACAACATCTCACATTCATGGACTACTTTACAGTTTGTAGAGCACTTGAACTTGTATAAGTCATCTCATTTGATTTTTTCAATTCTGTGAGGTAGCTGCCATGATTAGCTCCATTTTACACATGGGGAAGTGCAGCATCAGAGGGATTAAATGACACTTAAGATCACTGGACACAACTGGAAATCAAACTCTGTTCCAGCCTCCCGGTTCACAGGCGTTCATTTGGCAGCCACAAACTAACAAGCGTGGGGAAAACATGGGGCTAGGAGAGTTATCATCATCTGGGTCTCTGCCAACCTGGGCAACAGTCAGCTAGTGAACAGTGAACTCACAAAAACAAAAGATTCAGCCTTCTAGAAAACACTGAAGGAGTTTGCAGCTTTTATCATCCCTCTGAGGGACCTCATAAAAGCTTTAAATGACCAAATTAATTACAGATTCGGGTATGGATTCACTGATTCATCAAGAATTTATTGAGCTCTGTCTGACCAGGTGTCAGGGCTCCCAAGCAGATGCCTCAATATGAATTCCGCTCTTGGGGAGCATGTCCTTTTGACCCACAATGAAGTAAGAGGTCACAGTGCGACCAGGGCACAGGGACACCGCAGAGGGAGGGATGGATTCTGCTGAGGGTAGACAGGCTGGAGCCATGTGCTCAGCCTTGCAGGATGATGCACAGAAGTGGCTGGTGGGCATTCCAGACAGAGAGGACAACGTGAGGGAAGGCACGGGGTATGGAGATGTATGTGTGGAGAGTGTTCTAGCTTCATTCTTCTCATTCTTCTTATGACTGGAGAATTTTGCTTTGTAACTCATAAAATGTATAACCAATAAAAACACTCTGGGTCAGATTAGATTTTTTTCCCCCAACAATTAATATAGTTATTTATGATGGTGACTTAAACCTTATACAAAACTAAAAATACATATGTGATATACTTTGTTAGAGGATATGTGTATAACTTTGGGAGAAGAAATATAATTTTTTATTTTTTTATACCTAAATAATATTTGGAGATGTTATTTTCCTTCCCTCTGATTTAAGCAGATTCCATTGAAAAAATTTTCTCAGGGTAGGTATGTAACTGGGCAGAAATCAGAGGTAGACTGTATCTTTTTGGTTCTTATATTCTAAACCAAGGATTGGCAAATATTTTCTGTAAAGAGCCAGAGAGTAACTATTTCAGGCTTTGTGGGCTATATGATCTATGTCGCAACTACCCAATTCTACCCTTGTAGTGCAAAAGCACCTGCAGACAATACACAGATAAGTGAATGGGGCTGTGTTTCAATGAAACTTTATTTATGGACCCTGAAATTTGAATTTCATGTAATTTTCATGTGGCACAAGATATTGTTCTTTGATTTTTTCCCCCATCATTAAAAATGTAAAAACCATTCTTAGCTTGTGGGTCACACAAAAACAGGTGGTGTAATTGGCCAATCCCTGTTTTTAATGCCTAATGCCATTAGGAGAACTTAAGAGTGTTGTGGAGCGAGTAAAGCAAATTCACCAACATAAGCAAGTTACTTGGAAAAGCTTGGAAGGGCTTCATTTTTGGATGCTGCGCCCACCCTGGTGAGAAGAGAGAGAGATCTGTGGATCCCAGAGTGTTCTGCCATCCCCCTAACCCCAGGCTGGTTTTGTGGCCAAAATTCCAAATTCATGAGATTTCATTTGAAAATCTGGATTTTTGGTCATCTCTAGAAAATGAGCCTGCATTTTCGCATGGCAACAGCTAAGCAGAGACTGCCTTCCTAGCTGGGGCATTACTTCCTGTTCATCTTAGACCCTCCTGGTCTAAACTCTACTGTGCAGAGAAAGATCTGCACTGAAACTAGTCTTCTGGCCCTAGGGAAGTTATGTGGGTGAAGAGGAATAAAATCATATGCTTCTGAGTTACCAAGACCTAGGCTGAAATCCCAGCTTTGTTCACTGATGTAAGAGTGACCTCGGGCAAATTACTTAACCCTCAAAATGAAAACAATCATGCATAACCTGAAATGGTGGTTGTAATGATTATATGAGACAATGTATTGAAAGTAGCGAACACATTCTAAACAGTCGATAAAAAAACAAATCACTAGGATGGAGAAGTTCTGTGACGTATATCTTAATTTCAGATGCTGTCTTCATTGCTGCCTTTTGTGGAAGGGCTTAAAGGACCAGGTTACAATCTATCTCATCTTAGAGGTTAAAAAAAAAATTAAGGCCCAGAGAGATGACTGCCCAAAGCCACTTATTGGTGGTGAAACCAGGAAGAGGATGTGGCTCTCTTAATTCTTGACCTGAGGAAATTTCTCTGTAGCCCCTGACTTCACTCACAGTTCTGAATTCTTTTCATAAAAGCCTTTCATTTGATAGTCTAAAGCTCCTCTAATGGAAAGACCACTGATTCAAATCTTCTGGCTAACCTGACTAAGCTTTTAAATTATAATTTCCAAATATAGCGAAATGACAACAGTTATTAGATTTTGAAGTTCTATTAGCTATTGACGTTAGCTGAAATACTCCTGTTCCAAGCTCACAGACACCCTCATGTGGTCATGAGAAATAATGATTCCAGCCAAAGGAAAAGGAAAATCTGGAGCTATTTAGAGTCAACGATAAAGGAGAGTAAAATGAGTAGATAAGTATCAAATAACCTAATAATAAAACGTCACCCAAATTATATTCTTTTCGGCTCTGGCCAATGGCCAGGGGAAAAGTGATTTATTTATCTCAGACCAAATCTTTAAAGAGACTTAAAGATTATAATGGATGATTACTTAGGCCTTGTTCACAATACAACTCTGTTACCATGAAGAAAAATATTCAACACATGTGGTAGCTGTATTATCTCAGATCTTTGCAGATTTTCCTCCACTATCAGTGATGATGAATGACGGAGCACTCTGGGATTCTCTGAGTGCAACTGGTACGTGTTGGGGATTGGAGCCAAGGTAGTTAAACCTGGGGCTCTGTTGAAATATCTCCTATCAAACGTAAGCACAAGTCACCGAGTGGGAGCAGAAGGGTGAGGCTGTATCAGGGAGAAGCTGATGAGCTGCAAATGTTCAGGGTGTTCTGGACACCCATTCGAGAGGGTAGCTTGATGGTGAGTTGGTTAAACAGAAGTAGGTTAGAATGCTTGTTCTGTGTTAACAGGTTGATCTGTCAATAAGCAGTTCCCCAAAAAACTGTTCAAGGAAACAGTATTTGTCCCCAGTACAGAAAAATCAGTGTCAAAAGCAAGTGGATTTACTATTTGTGTCACAAAATATGGACATACTCAGAAAATAACTGAGGCATGTCAAAAGGACAAGGGAACTGGCTTGAAGGGGCTCCCACTGGCTAAATCTAGAACAATTCAAGGATTAAAATAAGTAAGAATGCCAATAGACTATAAGCTATTAAATAAAATAGAAATTCATGAGGCTATACTAACAAAAAACAGAGGGAGAGCACTTCCTTAGCTTAGAATGCCAGCAGTAAATGTAAAAGTGACAGGACTGGACAAAAATCACCATTTTGGCAACCATAGTAGTAATAACTGAGTAAAGCAAGAATCATTAATGGATGATAAAATTAATGGGTGAATGTCTGATGAGAAACAAAATATTTGCATAGTCTCAAAATGTGAGCTCACAAAACACATGCATTAATTATAAAGGGGGAAAATAGTAACTCCACAGTGGAGAAATACAGCAGAGATAATACCTTAACCAAATGTTCAAAGTTAACATCACCAGTAATGGGACAAATCGACATCTTGTGTGTCACCTAATAGGACACATTCTGAAAAACATAGCATCATTTCTGTGATATTCCAGCCAACGATGCATAAACTGAGTCTAAAATGAGAAAACATCAGATAAGCCCAAATCCGGGGATGTTCGACAAAATAACTAGCCTATACTCTTCAAAAAAGCCAAGGTCATAAAAGTCAAAGAAAGATGAGGACCCATTTTGCACTGAAAGACAACAAAGAGACATGTTAACTAAATTGTAACCCATGATCTGGATTGTTTCCTTTTGCTAAAAAAGGATGTTATTGGGACATCTGAAATTTGAATACGGTCTGTGATTCAGACATTAATGCGATATCAAGGTTAACTTCCTGATTTCGAGGTCTGTATTGTGGTTACGTAGGAGAACGCTTTTGTTTTGAGGAAATACCCACTGAAGTGTTTAGAGGTAATAGTGAATCATGCCTACAACCTACTACTTGGAAGTGGTTCATGAAAAATACATATGTGGAGAGAAAGTTTTAAAAGATGTGATTAGATTTGTTGAAGAAAGACGAAAGGGTAAATTATTTGCCTCTACCTGAAAACAGAAATTATAAATAGAGCTTGGATTTGGGGTTCTAAGGGGAATGTTTTTTCTTTCTGTTGTTTTTATCATCAGCTGCCGTTGGTGAACATACGCTCTTGTCAAACTCACCAAAGATTATACGATGTAGTGAAAAACTCAGAAGTGGCTTTATTTATATATATATACATAATTTATAATTATAATATATTCATATAATATATGAATAGTAAATACAAATATAAAATAGAAATCAGTAAATACAAATACTTTATCTACCTAAATATTTCTCAAGCTGGGCTTGGGTGAGGAGAGTTATATTTGGAGTCTTGAGGTCTGTTGCTGTTTAATCTTGAGAGCAGTCATAAGCTTATTCTTACCAGAGATGTGCAGATGACTTTTATACTTTTAAGTAATTATGGGCTATAGGACAGGAAAAAAATTGTATTTTTAGTATTAAGCAAGCTGGAGTAACAATAAAGGCTGTGATTTATTACTGCGAAATCGCCCTTATAAATTTTGTTCAGGGTTCCATGGGTTAACTCAAACCAGACTCAGAACACACGCATTTGCTTCTGATATCATGTCAGGGCTTTCTCTTTCTGGGCAAGGGCTCTTACGTAAATGCAACGGCAGGGTGGTTGAGGCGACGATGACTCACAGGCAAATGCAGCACACTTCCCCTTTGGCTAGCACAAAACCCATCTAAGCTTCAGATTTTCCTACCAGGGCTCTGTAGATGCCATTGTTCTCTGTGGGGAGGGTTAGTCAACCCACACCAGCAATGTGAAATAGGGGGCCTTTAACAGCCCTTACAACAGACACATCTAAAAGGAAAAAATAATGAAAATCACCCCGTAATAGTAAGTTTTTTTTTTTTCCACTTGGGGGAAAACCCACATTGTCAAGAAAAGACTTGCCAGCTTCACTCAGAACCCTGGTGACTGGGAGGTCTCAGAAGAAAAGTGTAATTAGAATATTTATTTCTGCCCTATATGCACTTAGAAAACCAAGCATACATTTACGAGGTATTCACTCTAGGAATTAAACAGAAGATAAAATTAGCGGATGCTATATATCATCCTTGGCCTGATTATCCTCATTTTGCATTCGGTAAGAGTCTTGTTGTATGAAAGTTATGCTGAGTGCAAAACAAGATAAACCTAATGCGTCTTGGCCTCCAGGAAGCCCTAACCTAGAACTAAGTCATCAGCTGTCACCTGGAAGGTAGTTGTCAAAATTATGGGGGAAAAAAGTCATGTGGTCGTTTTTTGCTTTTTCAGTATTTCTTTCAGGGTATTTCCCTTATTCCTGACATGTGGCTCAGATGGGACTGACATGGTCCTCACTCATCTCAAACCCTAGAAGTGGAGACATGACCTAGGTCTGACCAGTGAAGAGGATGCCACCACTTTGGTCACAGTGATCGGTTCAGAGGTGGGCATGTGATGTCACAGGCCTATGGAACACTTCTGAGGGGCTTCTGCTGAAATGACTGGCGAAGACCTGCCCCTTTGGCTGGGAGTCCCAGCTACGAAAACCATGTCGTGCGTGGTGCTACCAGGGCCATCTTGGCCACCAGAGGGAGACGGATTTGCAAGAGTAAAGCCACCTCAGAAAAAGCTCAGCCAAGAGGAGAGAGTCTGGGTCCTGTGACACAAGTTGAGCCCTCGGTTTGAGGTGTACCTAAGGTCTGGGGACTTCTTGCTTATACATCTGCCAATAAATTCCTTTTGTAGTTTAAGTCAGTGTGAGCTAAATTTTTGTTACTTTTAATACCTTTTATTTTTGCATAATCTGGAATCACACGGAATAAAATGGAGGGAAATTATTCTTCAAAGGGATGGAGGGAAACTATTCTCTTAACTGAAAGCTTAACCCTAGCATTCCAAATATATTCCCTAAAGTCATAAAGGCCATGCAACAAGGCTGTACCATGAGTCAGATTAGAATTACATAAGGTTCTTGTCCTAACAGATCTACTACACAGAGTGGTGAATTAGAGCAAAGAAAACCAGGGACACAGAGACTGGCAACTTACTCAAGTATTAAAAGATTTTGAATACATTTAGGGACTATTAGGTTAAGCAAATTAAAGAAGTTTCTTTATTGGGACTTCTCAAAGCCAGATGTTTACTAACTGTAATTTCCTCTCTAAAAGTCTTCTAGGTTATACAGTGTTTTCCAACGGCTCGAACATGGATTCTTTATTAAAAAGCACTCTGAGAGTATGCTTTTGGAAACATCTGACTATATGTATTTCTAAAAATATAGCTTATCTGTCCTGATCATTTTGCTCCATCTCTCTGTTCTCCTTAGCATCGAACCATTTTCATGGTTTCAGTGAAAACCTCCATGCTAAAGGTCACTGGAACTCTCGCTAGCTTAAAGTTCTAGTCCAATTGTTAATTTCCAAATACTGACTGCACACTGTCAATGGACTCTCTCACCACTACCTCAATCTCAGCATATTTAAAATACCTTAACCCTATCTCCTTTCCAACTTTCTTGATTCCTTCAACGATCTGCCATTTTGCCAGACATCCAAGCTAGAAACGTGCAAAATGTCTGCTTCTATGTCCCATATTCAGCCTTTCTCCATGGACTCACACCTGGTCATGACCTTGGCCTCATGGTTGCCCTGCTTCACTCAGGGTTCTTTTCCAGAACGCACACCACCACCAAGTCCATCTTCCTAAAACAGCCTTTACTTCATATACTTCCCCTGTTCTATGATCTTCTGTAGCTCCCAGGCAAAGGGAACCTAAAAATCTCACTGGGCCTTCATGCAGCCTGGTTTCTCTTGTTCAGGTGACTCCTTATTGCACCATTCTCCCAAAGACACCATTTGTTGCAGTTAAGTTTGTCTTACAATATTCTACAGATGCGCTTAAGACAAACCAAGGGTCTCTGCGGTGAGCTTCCTTTCAACTGCTTTTCATCATTTTTAAAAATTTTTACTTTTTTAAATGGAGGTACTAGGGATTGAACCCAGGACCTCGTGCATGCTAGGCATGTGTTCTACCACTGAGCTATACCCTCCCTCTTCAACTGCTTTTAAAAATGTCCTGTGCCAGCAAGACCATGCTGAATCCTAAACCACACCCTGTCTTCTGAAATCCCCCAGCCTGTGTGTTTCTGGCAGTCCCAGGCTCAGCTCTTACTCCCGCCTCTGCTCTGGTGTCCACTCCCCGGTCTCCTTGGGAGAGCTGGTATTGAAACTGGATTTGCCCTCCGGGCTTTGTGCTTGCATCACATTGGCTGTGATGTTTGTTCACTGCTCCTCTGGTGTCCGCACTTACGTCACTCCTGGATTTGTGGTGATCCGAGCACAATTCTTTCTCTTATTAAGGAAATACACAGTGCTCACTTGTATCCATGCCTGTGGTCATTTTTTGGGGGAGTGCCTGGAATGCCCTTCCCTCTCCTTTGGAACTATCCAAGTACACAAATAAAATAAAAGTTCATCCCAAGCCCCATCTCCTTTGCTTATGAATTTCATCTGCATAGGCGCCTCTCCTCTTAACTACTGCAGCCGGGACCCCAACTCCCCAATTTAACTTTTTTTTAATGGAAGTATAGTCACTTTATCATGCTGTGTTAATTTCTGGTGTACAGCATAGTGATTCATATATATATATTCCTTTTCATATTCTTTCTCATTATAGGCTATTACAACCCAATTTACCACTGAACTACATGTTCTTTTGTACCACTTGCTGCTTCACAAGTATCTGTCTCACTTCCCCAACCATCTAGCATAAACTGCCTGAGTGTAAAAACCATGTTTCATATTTCAGTATCCCTTCCACCCTCCGCAGGGCCTACACTGGAGGCTACAAAGCAATGTTCCACAAGAACATTCTGGCTGTTTCTCCAGCAAATATCTATTGTTTGTCTGTAACTTCCTTCATTCAATAGATGACAGCCTGCCAATGCCACAAAGAAATTCTACAGCTTGGATCACCATCATCTCTCTAGGAAATTAGGGTTTTGTTGACTTTCCTAAAGCCAAGTCTAGAGCATAAACACTATAACACTGTTGTTGTTCTGTGAAAATCAACTAGAACTATGGGGGCGGCGGGGGGCAGAGTTTTTAAGGAACAGAGATTCAACTAATACAGCCATTGGATTGCAGACCTATTGACAGGACAGGAAAATTTCCCCAAGGATAAAAGCATTAATGATAACAAATATGTAATTATATTTGGATCTACAGGTATCGATGGTTGTTTGAAACTTGGGGATGCTGGAAGGCTATTCACTAGTCCAGACTGAGATTATACTTAAAAGTTTTTACTGTATTCATATGTAGACAAATATTGGTCAATCAGTGCATTTAAAAAAATGCAGTGACAGTTATTTTGTGGGTATATAAACATGGCTGAGATAAGGCTGATAGTTGGTTAAATAAACTCATGGGAACACAGCAGTTTGGGGAAAAAAAGCAACTTCTAAGTGAATGAACTGCCAGCTTCTTCTGGGACAGATCAGCTAGTCCAGTTCCTCTCGCTTTTGTGTTGCAGCCAGGCGTCTGCTCTGCGCTGCGGGCTGTGGGCTTCATACTCCCACCCTCTTCTCTCTGGGATCCAATGCTTTGAGCAGTTTTTTTTGATGGAAGCAGAGAACATTGCTGGTTCAGTTACTAGGCAACCCTAGAGGAAATATAAGGGCTGTGCTCTGCCTGGAAAGTGAGCAGGAATTACACAGGAGGAAACCCATTCTCATGCCTCTGTCTTCCTACCGGCATATCCTATAGAGGTCAAATGAAACAATTCTAGAAAATCATTTTAACTTCATCAGACCGTGCGCTTTTTCATGTGTTTAAACTTCCCAGTGAGACAACTCACTAAACCAGTGCAGTTCTAAAAGCTGACTCGGTTAAGCAAAGAACCAGCAAAATGAAACGACCACAGATTTAACATAACCTGTCTGTCAACAAGGAATGGTGGCATGTCTCTACTTCTCTCTGTGTCACCTGACCTCTGCCTTTTGGATGTTCTTTTGCTTAACCACAAAACATTTTTAAAAAATGATATGGAGATAGGTAAACGCTTGGGAATCTTGCCTTCCTGCAATCACAGTGCATAATGTTTTCGCTGGTGACT
The DNA here is from genome assembly GCF_048564905.1 of Vicugna pacos. Taxonomy (NCBI): domain Eukaryota; kingdom Metazoa; phylum Chordata; class Mammalia; order Artiodactyla; family Camelidae; genus Vicugna; species Vicugna pacos. Next base: position 20,883,194 of record NC_133000.1, on the reverse strand, counting down.
GGAACTGATGATCACCCTTCTTAAATTTGAGAAGTATCAGTTTTCTTCTAAACACGCCACAATGATTCAACTACATACTTGAGCAGAAGCTGTATTTATGTGTGGGTCCTGGCTGGAATTGTGTTAAACCAATCTAGAGAGAATTGACATCTTTATTATGTTGAATCTTCTAATCTATGAACTTGGAATATCTCTCTTTTTATTTAACTCTTTAATTTCTTTCACTAGCGTTTTGTCATATTCTGCATACACATCCTACACATGCCTTGTCAGATTTATACCCCAGTATTTCATTTTTAGGGGGATTTAACTTAATTTTGGTTTTTAATTATTAATTGCTAGAATATAGAAATATGACTGAATTTTGACCATGTTAAACTTACTTGTTAGTTGAAAGAGCTGGAGGGTTTTTTTGCTGTTTGTTTGTTTATTTTTTAGGGTAGATTCTGTGGGATTTTCGAGGTGGGCAATTGTGTTGTCTACAAATAGTGACAGTTTCATTTCTTCCTTTCCAGTCTGTATGCTTGCATTTATGTTTCTTGCTGCTGCACTGGCTAGGAATTCCAGTCTGATGTTGACTAGGAGTGACGGGTGTATGGGGCGTGGTCGTCTCTGCCTTATTCCCAGTCTTAGGGGGAAGGCACTCAGTCTTTCTCCATTAAGTGTGGTGCCAGGTGTAGGGTTTTTCCAGATGCCCTTTATCAGGCTGAGGAGGTGCCCTTTTACTTCTAGATTGCTGAGGGTGCCCACTTTCATTTTCAGTTGGCCTTGAGTCAAGGCCAAGAGATTCTGGAAGAAAAAGGGAAACACAGCCAGTTCAATGGTGGTTCAGATTCTGGACTTCCTCAGTCCATCTGCTACCACTTCTTTTCCAGAGACCTCAAACAGCTGCTTAATGCATCCTGTCCAGACTGTTGCGGATTCAGTGGGAGAGACAGTGTAAGCATGTGCTCGCTCCATCTTATTCAGAACTGGTACTCTTGAGTCATATCAAAGTGAAATATGGAAAATTAATCTGTTTATTCAGTTCTACTAAAAATACTTTTTTTTAAAGTGTCTAGGATCCAAAGATGAGTTAAATTAGACCTTTGTTTGATGGCTACTCTTATTCTTATTTACCTGGTGAACTCCTACTTCTTACTATTCTAAACCAATTTTTAATTTTTATCAAAGTAATAAATGTAAATAGCTTAATAAGTCAAATAGTTCTACAAGATGTATAACAGAAAAAGCAACCTTGAGCTCCACCATCTTCACCCCCAATTCCCACTCCCCAAAGGTAGCCAGCTATTTCAACTGTTTACTATGTCTCTGCTATTTACCATCCTATTTCTAGGTAATATTCTTATATTCTCTTTATTTTTTTATTTCAGACATTGTCTATTGACTTCCTACTATAAAAGGTGAGGATTATCTCACCTCTCTCACCTTGAATACCCATTACTATTTCCCTCCCCTTATCCTCCTAATACAGTGCTAACATAAACTTTGGTTAAGTCAATATTAATTGTTTATTATTGCTATATATAATGGTAATATATTACTATATGTAGTAATAGATGTTACTATATTTCTAATTATAATAATACATATCATTATATATTTATTACACTCTTACTATATATAATTTTTTATTTTCCTCACTTATATGTACTCTTTACTAATTCTTAGCTCTACTTTATTTACCTATTGCTAATTGTTCCCCAAATTCCCCAGCAGAGCTGTAAAATTCCCTCAACATTGTTATCCTGTCACATTACCAGTTCCTTTTATTCCCCTTCAAGGTATCTGTTCTTTCTGGAACCCTGCTTTCCCTCTTTGCTTTGGAGTGGTTGTTTTCGGGCACAGCTGTCATCCTAGAACAACATCCTTTTACGATCATACCAGGAACTACCTTTGTCTCTTCCCTGGCTAAAATAATTCTTTCTACTCTTCCTCCCTTTTTCTTGATTTATTCCGTCCTTTTGTTGAGAATACATCATACAGTAGCTTTCCGAGAAAAAAAAATGAAAGTTTCTTTTTTTGAGATTTGCATATTTAATAATATTTTTAGCCTACCCTCACATTTGATTAATAGCTTGGCTGGGCATAAAATTCTAGGTTGGAAATAATTTTCCTTCTTTCCTTTTTCTTTTAGCTTCCAATGCTGCTGTGGAAAAGCCTAATGCCATTAGGATTTATAACACATTTTATATAACCTGTTTCCTACTTTCCCCAACTTAGAAGCTTTCAGCATTTTCTTCTGACCGACAGGGTTCTAAAATTTCAAGTGGTTATGCTCTGGGGTGTCAGTGTGAGTATGTGTGTTTTCCACTTGTTATATTGAGCATCTGGTTTTTAGTTTAATGCAATTTTCTTAAATTACTTCTTGGGGTCATTTCCTGTCCTTTCATATTCTCTTTCTGGAATTATTGATCAGATAAGACTTATCTTCTTTCTTTTACTTTCAATTTCTTTGTCTTTTGGGAGAGTTCTCTGATGTCCAGTCTTTTCTGTTGAATTTATTTCTGCTACCGCTTTTTAATCTTCAAGTGATCTTTCTTATTCTTTGACGTCTGCTATGTTAAAACAGTCTCATGTTTCATTTTATAATATTTTCTCTTACCTCTCTTAGAATATCAGTTGTCACCTTGTGAAATGTTTTCTGGATCATTTCTATTTCTGTTCATTTGTTTTCATTTCCATCTTTCATATGAGGCTATACATTAATATTTAAGAATAAGACATTAAAAAGTAGACTGAAAAAAATTTTTTTTCCTCATTAGTTAAAAAATAATTTTTTTTTTTTTTTTTTGTATAAGAGCAGGGCTTGCCAACAAGTGGGTCTTTGTGTAAGGTTACTAGGGAGAAACTTCCAAATGTCAGCATCAGAAAGGCTTTTCTCTTGGGCATGTTAGTTTCTCGAAAGGATTTTTCCAGTCTCTTGTTTAAGGGGTATAAATATGGATGCCAGCTTCATGAGCTCTAAATAAGGAAAGCAGAGTTTCACTTTATCTTCTTATTGGCTATATGGTCTCACTCTTGTGCTTAACTGTGTAAATCTCCACTGCAGCTTCTGTCTCTTGCAAGGATGGAGGCGAGCCGGCTGCCCAGGTGCATAAGCTAGAGAAAATCTGTATTTCTAAATGACCTCAATACGGGCCAAATTAATCTTCTATTTTCAGTGCTGCCCTGAATTCTAACCTTTGGAACATGGTGCCTTCCAGCCCCGATGCTTTATGCGCTTCCACAGAGTAAAGCTTGCGTCTCGCTGGCTTCCCCCTCTGAGGAATAGTTTTTAGTTCTCTCCAGTTGTTAACTCAGTCAGTCACCCATGTATTTCCCAGTCCTCCAAAGTGTTGTTACATCTCTTGTTCTCTTTGTCCTTGTGATTTTATACCTTTTTTTGACCCTCTATTGTTCTCTTACTGGGATTCTGGCAAGAGGTAAAACTAACCATGTGTATTTGATTTGTCAGGAGTCCTTTCCCCTTCCTTAAAAAGCAGATTAAGGTATTATTTTATCTTGGAACTCCTTCCAAAGAAAGAGTTGTAATTCTTTGCTGTCCTCCGATCTTTTAACCACCTTTCCATCACTTTCTTCATCACGCTGCACCATAGTTTATTTGGTTATAGCTCTACTTGACTGTAAGTTCCCTGACTCTGTACTTGTCTCTAATTTCTTTCTTTATCCTAGTGACTCTAGGTGATCAACAGATGTTAATTAAATACATAAATGAAAGAATGAGTGGAGCTATTCAAAGAGAGAGGTTAGAGATGGCACTTGTGGCCTGACCTTGTAAGGCAAGAGAAAATAAAGAGAGGGCCATTTTTAGAATGTCAGAAGGAGAGACAAATGAACACTGCATACAGAAAAACCAGGAAAGGCAGCTCCAAATTTGGCTTGCTCTTTACTGTTCTCACGACTCAGGCTGAGAATGATGTATATTTTGCTGTGTGTTTTTCGGTCCCGTTCTAAGTTGTCTTTTGCATGAGACTAGGCACTCTAACCTTCTGCTGACCTATCACTGACTTCCTGCTTTTCCTCAAGCAGACAGGTTCAGGCACACATCTTTTTTTGAATTCCTTTTTTGGGCCTGACCAAACCTTTCCTAAATAGGATTATAAACAAACCTCACTCCGAACGCTAAGATAGATGACGAATTATGTAACTCATTGGGTCATGACTGAATATGAGGTGTTTGGGCAACACCGCTTCCTTTTAATTTGGCTTTGTTTCCACACAAGCGTTAAAGAATTCTATAGCCTAATATGAGCTAAATTCTACGTTTCTAATTTTTATTGGTTCACTGAATACTTTGTGCCAAATATGAATGCATTTCATCTTTACATCAACTTTGCAAGGTATGACGGTATTCTCTTTATATCATGACTGGAAAATGAGGATTAGAAAGAGTAAGTAATTTGCCGAAGATCATATAAAAAAGTGATATGTGGGTTTGAACCTGGGTTTGACCACTGCAAATTTTATACTTTTAAACAATAGGCTATACTGCTTATGAACAAAATTATAATTTTATCTATAAATGTAAGAGCAAGGTTTTATTTCTATAATGATTGTGATGTGTTGATTATACATAACTATATATAATGAGCTTAGAACCATAAAAATCTAGCGCCATTGACTGTCAACGTATGCATTGCATTTGCCATCTCAGTTTATAACTGATATGTTACAGAATTTGTTTTCCTTATACTTTAAATAAACATTACTAAAATTGCTTCTTTACTTGCTGATTATATTGTTAAACAATATGCAATGAGGATATAGTACCAGATAAAATAATGATAAGGTTTATCATGAGAGAAAGGAGTTGAAATATTTCTGCTGCTGAGGATTTGAAAAGCAATTTCCAAAGGTAAGACCTTTTCTAAAGTGTAAAAGCTAAATGATATTTTTATTTTTAATATTACTCCAAAACTCTAATACCTACAGTTTTCATAATTTATAGGGTTATCTTTTTTTGTTGGATATGCACAAAAGTTTAATGAAAATTCACAGCCTCTCTAAACTTGTAAGCTTGTTGATTTGCTTGTCTCGGTGAGGTGGTGGCTGATTTAATTTTAGTTATATTCAGCAATTACTGACAAATTTGTGATCCAGGAGAAGCATTCCTTGTGGAGGAATGTAAAAATTGACTGGCAATTTCCTTCTGAAAGAGCTTATAAGGAAGGAAGCCCTTACGCACAAACTCACAAGCGCATTCCTACTTGAGGACAGACTTCGCTCCAATTCTTTGCTCCAACTGAATTCTTGGTTCAAGAAGAGCATTGCCAGTCTAACTGGGACAACTGCAGGCTTCAACATCTCCCAGAGATAACATGACCCCATCTTATCCGTGTTCTCGGTATCTCTTTCTCTTTTCTTTTGCCTTTCTCTCTTCTTACCCACTTTTCCGTTGTCTTATTTCTGAAGGACCTCGCGGTTAGGCTGTTATAATTCTCCTTGGGGAGTTAGTTAAAGGCTTAATCAAGCCAGCGGCATGCTGGAGCCAGATTATGCTAGTTTGCGGGAGATGCTTCTTAAATATTCAGAAATTCTGTGAGCAGACTGTTAATATTTGGTAGCTTTAAATCAGCCATGGAGGGAGAAGTTACATTTTGAAAGTTGGCAAACATTATAACCTGCTCCCCACCCAGAGAGTGGTTTATCCGCACACAACTGGGTATTACACTCTTGGGGGGATCTTGCATTTTCATCAGGTACACCTGAAAAATCTTATTCAAAATCTAGGTTCCAAATGAATGTCTATAGCTGGCATTTCTCCAACAGGAACAAGCAAAGGAAAACTTGTTAGAGTCATTGTCCAAGTGTTACCACCGAGGCAAACAGCCAGACCATCTGAATGAAAACCCATTCTACTGACACATCACTAGGAGATACGGTGGAAAATTATAAAATTGAAAAAAAAAAGTATTGCCTTTCTGGTCCAAGGATTCCCAAAGATATAGATATGAATAACAGTCCTATAAAATGTGTATCACTCTACAACAATGAGCCACTAAATCAGACTGTTAAGTATTTTAAGAGTTACTGACCAAAGCAAAGAGTGAGGTACAAGAGTGGACCGTGCTTCCTAAAAAGAACAAAGAGTTGTAAACCTCCACAGAGGATCTGGAGATAACATAGACTGCAGAGTGAAAAGCTAAATTTACTAACAGAGTGTTGAGTTAATAATCTAGCGGTTTCCAAAACTGAAAGTTGGCCTTAACCTCTTACCAAGGTCTTAAAAAATCATTATCTGTCGAACTTGTGGCTAAAGAAAAGGCCAGGCCTAGTTACCAAAGTACAGCAAACCATATTTACTCACATTCCTAAAATACTGCCTTTAAAACATTAGTGGTGCTTAATATAAACTAGTTATCTTTTCTACGCTTCTCTATACTTTTAAATATTTACTGTATCTACTGTATATCAGGCACTATCTTAACTATAAGAACGAGTAAGTTCCAGTCCCACACCGTTTCAAAGATTCTATCAATTTTTAAAGTATATAGTTAAGAAAGTACTATTCAAAGGCCTCAAAGAGATTCTACCAGTAATATATGAAGGATTTAATTTCTGATTAGCTTATTGTAATTAGACAATAACATTTGAAAGCTTTTTGCCACCATAAGAACAGTCACCAGGAAACATATCCCATGCTCCTGGATTGGAAGAGTCAATATTGTTAAAATGGTCACCCAGCCCAAGGCAACCTACAGATTTAATGCAATCCCTATCAAATTACCCAGGACATATTTCACAGAACTAGAACAAATCATAATCAAATCTATATGGGACCACAAAAGATCTAGAATTGCCAAAGCATTACTGAAGAAAAAGAAAGAGGTTGGAGGAATAACTCTCCCAGACTTCAGACAATACTATAGAGCTACAGTCATCAAGACAGCATTGGTATTGGTACAAAAACAGACATATAGACCAATGGAACAGAACAGAGAGCCCAGAAATGAACCCACAAACTTTTGGTCAACTCATCTTCGACAAAGGAGGCAAGAATATACGATGGAACAAAGACAGTCTCTTCAGCAAATGGTGTTGGGAAAACTGGACAGCAGCATGTAAATCAATGAAGCTAGAACACTCTCTTACACCATACACAAAAATCAACTCAAAAATGGATCAAAGACTTAAACATAACACAAGATACAACAAACCTCCTAGAAGAAAATATAGGCAAAACATTATCTGACATACTCAAAAATGTTCTCCTAGAACAGTCTACCCAAGCAATAGAAATAAAAGCAAGAATAAACAAATGGGACCTAATGAAACTTACAAGCTTCTGCACAGCAAGGGAAACCATAAATAAAACAAAACGACAACCTAAGGAATGGAGAAAATTTTTGTAAATGAAACTGACAAAGGCTTGATCTCCAGAATATATAAGCAGCTCATATGACTCAATAAGAAAAAAACAAACAACCCAATCCAAAAATGAGCAAAAGACCTAAACAAATGAAGAAATACAAATGATCAATAGGCACATGAAAAAATGCTCAATATCACTAATTACCAGAGAAATGCAAATCAAAACTACAATGAGGTATCACCTCACACCAGTCAGAATGGCCATCATTCAAAATTCCACAAATGACAAATGCTGGAGAGGCTGTGGAGAAAAGGGAACCCTCTTACACTGCTGGTGGGAATGCAGTTTGCTGCAGCCACTGTGGAAAACAGTACGGAGATTTCTCAAAAGACTAGGAATAGACTTATCTTATGACTCAGGAATCCTGCTCCTGGGCATATATGCAGAAGGAACCCTACTTCAAAATGACACCTGCACCCCAATGTTCACAGCAGCACTATTTACAATAGTCAAGACATGGAAACAGCCTAAATGTCCATCAACAGATGACCGGATAAAGAAGCTGTGGTATATTTACACAATGGAATACTATTCAGCCATAAAAACCGACAACATAATGCCATTTGCAGCAACATGGATGCTCCTGGAGAATGTCATTCTAAGTGAAATAAGCCAGAAAGAGAAAGAAAAATACCATATGAGATCACTCATATGTGGAATCTAAAAAAAACAAAAACAAAAACATAAATACAAAACAGAAACAGACTCATGGACATAGAATACAAACTTGTGGTTGCCAAGGGGGCGGGGGGGTGGGAAGGGAAAGACTGGGATTTCAAAATGTAGAATAGATAAACAAGATTATACTGTATAGCACAGGGAAATATATATAAGATCTTCTGGTAGCTCACAGCAAAAAAAATATGACAATGAATATATGTATGTTCATGTATAACTGAAAAATTGTGCTCTCCACTAGAATTTGACACATTGTAAAATGACTATTACTCAATAAAAAAATGTTAAAAAAAAGAATATGAAAAAGATTAAAAAAAAATAGTCACCAGGAGTTGTATTCTATTACATACATATGCTGCATCTTCTTTATCCATTCATCTATTAATGTGCACTTAGGATGCTTCCATATCTTGGTAGTTATAAATAATGCTTCCATTAATAGAGGGGTGTATGTATCTTTTTGAATTAATTCTTATTTTGTGGTTGGCTTTATTCCTTTGATAACTATGTAAGTTTAAAAAGCTAAAGCTCTAAATGTTCTTAGAAACAATGAACAGTACATATATATAAATTAAAAAATACTTGCACTATATTGTGTATATGTCTTTCCATGCAATATATTGTGTATGTGTAGTTAAATTGTAACAGTTCTACCTAATAAAACTGAAAAATGAAAAAAAAAATAGACACCAGAGGATTTTTAGAGAAGACGATTTGATTGAGGAAAACTGTGGTGTAGCTTTAACAGCCTCTTGGGAGGAATCCAAAGGTAACTAATTAAAAATATGAAAACTGTGTTTATAGAGAATACTATTAAACTGAGTCAGAAAAATTTTGCTTATAATTAACCTGTGCTTCTGAAAATATGGAGTGAAAAGTAGTAAATATGAACGTGTAATAATGGGCTATAGCTGTTTACTATCAGAAAAACACATGTTCCTATCAAAGTATGTAAAATTAATGAATGCGTTTTATATGCAGCTCAATAAAAACTTTCCTGCAAGCTGGACTCATGAAGGAAAACTGTCAATGAATGCATTAAACGAAAACAAAAATTCAAAGCAACAACAGCGCCAGAACTAATACCTCTCGAAGGCAGAGATGCAGCAAAATCACACAGGAAAGTGACAGAGCATGTAACTGATGTAGTTTATCTAATTCTTCTCCTGATACCTTGCACAGGAAGCAGGGAACGATGGGAGCCCATGAGTGGTGACTGGCGTGGCAGGTTCACTGCTGACCGAAGGGAGCATCTCACGACCAAAAGGAATTGCCCCAAATGGGCATGGATAAACCTCCATTACCAGCAGGTCTGAGGCTGCCTCAAACTACTGGGTGTAAATCAGGCCTTTTAATTTCCATAATGTCAAGTAAGTCCATTTGGCCACTAGATGGAGATCAGGTTACTCTGCCAGTGACAGGGAAGCTGCTAGCCGTCAGCAAGCGATAAATGTGGTGCTAAGAACCTACTCTCTTTTCTCCATACTTCTATGGAAGGTATTTTCTCCCAAATCAGGAGCAGACCTATGTTGAATAAACGGTCCACAAACAAGGAACAGGTTAAAGGATCGAATAGCAGTGTGGCTGCAAAAGACACACTTTTACTTGTTATTACCATTGTCCCTGGAATGATTCATACTTAGATTTGGTTGTGCAAACTACTTGTAAATAATAACATGAGCTGGCCTAAATAAAAGCAATTAAATATGCTGTCTCATTATCTGCCAAGCAGTGAGAAGGAAGAGGAGAGATGTGACCAAAAATGAACACAATGGCAGATTATTTGGACAATGAATTCTGTCTGTTTAGACATAAAGATGTATGTTCATAACTCGGTTTGAGTATGTTTATATAAGTATATATTTTCAATATCAACAAAGTGGATCAAGGAACATCAGAGATGGAAAGAGAACGTTAGATAACACCTATTCTAATTTTCCGAATGGAACTATCACTCATATCTGAATTATGTGACTTTATTACTGAATAAGTCTTATTTCTATTATTGCTGAACTCTGAACTGGAGACATAAAATTATACACTTCCCAGGAGGTGTTTGGTTTGAGAAGGATCAGATATCGCCCTACATACTATAGCTAAACATTTTGATTATTTTTGAGATGTAAGATACTATATTCCTGCTCATTTCTAACTTAAGAACTACATATGTTCACTCAACAATACTTACTCAGTTACATAAAAACAAGTGAAAAATTGAGACAGTTAAAAGAAGAACTCCATTTGTTATCAGAAAGCTTCAATTTCATATACATGAGTATGAGCATAAAAAAAGCATATTAATTGCCTACTGTGTACCAATCACCATGCTAAAGAGCTGGGACTACAAAGATGCACAACAGATTCAGAGATGTCACTGGACAGAGAAGAGCTACATGGCTAAAACACAAATAAAGGTTAATTTTTGTAGCAGCAAAGACCAGTTACCAAAATTATGAGTAGCATTCTTTTTAAAAATTCTATTGTGAAAGATAATTTAGGTCACAAATCTTGCCCATAGGGAAAGCATGATCTTTGATCTCTAGAACACAGGAGACATTGAAATAACATATAAGAATCCAAATATAATAGTATTTACTAGTAGGCATCAATTACTGTAATGAAAAAGGAGCTTAATTCAAAGGGAGATGAAAGTAATCTTTAGAATAATAAAAGAAGCAGAACCATAGTTACTTAATTTTCTAATTAATGTTATGGATAACGACCAACATTCAGTCTGTTGCTGTGACAGATCCACTGCACTTAATAACATGTTTATTTTAGAGTAATACATTCATTTTAGCTTAATTAAATTAATATATTCATACCCTTTCAAAAGGATTTGAGGTTGCTGCCCTATACTGGTTCATAATTTTCAAAAAGTTCTGATAAGCTAGAAATATGTATTATTCATTCACAAATATATACATATATTTCTCACTTCTTTAAGGAAAATCACAAAAATAGCTGAATAAAATAGTAATTACTAATCAGAAATCAATAGATTAGTTTGTGGAAATTTATCTTGTTAACTGGTTCTTTGCACAGCAACACAGTTGGCAGGAACCTACCTTTCTCTTTGCTGGATAAAAATGAAATGTAAACAGAGAAGTTTTCTCCTGAAGGTTAAAATGAATAAAACCTTTTTCTTCTGAAGAATAAAATAAATTACAAATAAAATAAATCCTTTTATAATACAGTTTAGTATTTTTTGTTTGTTTGTTTTGTTTTTTTCTGGGGGGGGGTAATAAGATTTATTCATTTATTTAAAATTTTTTTTTAATAGAGGCACTGGGGATTGAACCCAGGACCTCGTGCATGCTGAACACATGCTCTGCCACTGAGCTGTACCCTCCCCTCCGCGGTTTAGAATTTATGTGTACACTGCCTTCCTTACTGCTCACATTAGTTCCAGACAGCAACGAATCTCGCCCGTGATAAGGTGGTGACTGAGTCATTTCTGAAGCTGTGGAATTCACTTCCACTTTGGCGACCTGTTGCCGTCTTTCTTTCTAGTGCAGGGTTGGGTCTGCTTATTATGACTGCTGAACTCCCCTTATCTGGCAATAAGGGAGCTGGTAAAAGATAAAAACCACACACACACATCTCTGCTGGATGCATAATTCTGCTCATCTTCTCTAGTCTAAAAGTTTTGGCCTTATAGTAATACACTGAATTTTAGATGCTCAGTATTTCTGTTTCCTTGGTAGCACGTGGCGATGCTGACGACAGTGATACGAGTGAGAACAGATGCAAAGGTGGTACTGCAAACTGATTAAAGCTCAAGGCTAAAAAAATCAAAGTTGATGCTTGTATCTGCATGTTGTGAGGTGAGGAACCTATATATTTAAGCACTGACAGGCACAAAAGCACATTTTTACTATCCAGAAGGAAACGTTTGTCTTTTTCTGAGTCCAAAAATTATTTTAGCTATCTAAGCAATGACATTTGAGATACTGGGTGGGCCAGAACTTTTCACGACTGCAGCATTTGGAACTAATTTTCTAACTGAATGTGTACCTTTAAGAGGTAAGGTGGAGTCAAGTGTTACCTGCATATGTCTGTCACCTTCTTGTCCAATCATGTTCCTCCATTCCATGAGTGACCGCTGCAGATGTTCAAGTCCAGTCTCCCAAAGCCTGACGCGACCTGCCATATCAACAGTAACAACGCCACCTTTGCCCCACTCAGCCAGCAGTGCATCTGTGTCCGAAATAGTAGACAGCCACGTGGTATATGGCGAGAGAGATTCTGATCTGAAAAGGAGACCACAGTGTTCAACCACCTGGAAGTCCAGGTAATGGAGCTTGCTGAACATGATACGTTCATTACACTTGCTATAAAGAATTCTCATAGTAAGCACATTAAAGGATACGATACCAACAGATTTATCTGTAAGGAAAAAATATACAATTATTTATTGGTTATTTATATATTCCTATATTTGTGGACCCCCAGATGACATTAGCATTCGTGGTCAGGAAGAAAGGAACTCCAAACCAACTCACACCCTACACACCTGCAGGACTCACTCCTTAGGGGTCAGTGCTGAAAGTGGTGTCTTGTTTATGTGTTTTAGCCACTTTCACATTTGATATTTTGCCTTTTCTAACTTGGAAAGTTATATGGATTTATCAGAAGGAATTTATATATTTCTTATTTATATACTTCATACATATTCATATTTCTGATATAGACAGTCACTTCTAGGAATGCAATTTTTACCTATAAGAGAGACCTGCATTCTTCCTCTATCTGAGTATAGCTCTCACTATACAAAAGAAACAGAGTTAGAATTATAAATTTTAATTGCCAGCATTGGCTCTCTATAAATACAGCTGATATTTTTCGTATGAAATACATGGTCTAAAGGGATGGTTTCATTGGATAATAAAAACATAATAAACTGTCTGTAGATTTATGAAAATCACAAAACTACTACACATATTAGGCAAATTCTTATAATATACTAAAGAATAAATCAAGACTACTTTAACATTTTTTGCAGTCTCCCTTAGTAGATATGAAACAGAGTGACAAAGTCAGCTACTCTGGGACACAGTGGTCTTAGAAAATGTTTATATAAAGAGGACAATAACAGCAGGATGGGACCAAGTGTTCCAGAACTGCTTTGCAGTACTAGAAGGACTCAAAGGATATAACACTGGGCATAATACAGGATTCATCTCTTGGTGTTCTCTGAAAAAATGTTTGCCTTAGGAAAAGAATTAGTGGGCACAGATGATGACGTAAAAGGCTATTAAAGAATAATGAAATTTATCCACCTAAAATTCTGATGCTTGAAATTCTGCCACAAGCACTCAAGGTGTCTGATTCTATTGAGCACAGTACCTACTGGTTGCATATTTAATTTTCCACCAAGAAACTTTAAATTTATAAGGACAATTTCTTTAATATATTAACAAAATGCTGAACAATCACATATTTACTACAAATTTGCACACCAGGTCTAGAATCTCTTCTTCACCCCCCCCTTTTTTTTTTTAAAAAAAGCACATCCCCCTACACAAATTAACAAAGTCTTTAAGGAACACAAAGAATTATAGCAGAGTGAAGCCCAGATTTATATACAGCCACATATCAGAGCTAAGTAGTGTCATTTTACAAATGGAAATAATACAAACATTTGAGGAATAACGCTCAAATTTTACTGAGGGCGACAGAGACGTATTCATTTTGGCCCTGCGGTTACATATAGTTTTCCTGTATTTTCTGTTATTTGAGGTTAGCCATCAAATGGAAAATTCCTGCTATCTAGCAGATTGCTAAATTTAAGCAACGAGCAACAAAACTGAAATCCAGATGGGTTGTTCCCTTGGATTACACAGATGCCAAAAATGGCGATAGTTAATCTCAAGAGAAACTCAGGATATACTGACAATGAACAGGCTCTAAAACACGTGGCACTGGAAGTCTGACAAGTCCAAATTGAGATGTTCTGTAAATGCAAAACGCATACTGGGATTCAAAGATTCAGAGGAACAAAGGAATGCAAAATATTATTAATTTTTTTATATCAAATACATGTCAAAATAGTAATACTTTAAACATAATGGGTTAAAAAGTATTATTAAAAATATTTTCTTTTCTTTTCTTTTCTTATATTCTTTTTACTTTTTAAACGTGGCTACTAAGAAAATAAAGTCACATTTATGGGCCACGTTCTATTCCTATTGGACAGCACAGCACCAAGTGAAGGAAGTATGCTGACCAGCTGGCTCTGACTATATACAGCTGCTCTTCCAGACTTATTTCCAGGGCAGGTATAACATGGTTCACACAGAAAGTTAAAAGAGAAAAACACTGAAATCAAAAGCTAGGGCCAATGAAGGAGAAATTAAGAGAAATATTGAAAAAAGTCATCATGCTCTAGAAATTTAAAAAAAAAGTTGTTCTTTGCTTTTGTTACGTGAACCAATAGTATATTTTAATGAGCATACAATTAACACAGAATAAAAAATTTCCACAAATGACGAAAACCCATTTTTCATTAAACTGACATATTAAAGATGTTCCTAGAAGGTACACTTGTATATGTTGGAACAAGTACATCTATTTCTTTGAATAATGCTTTTGTTATTCATGTTTCTTGAACCTGACGGAAGGGTCCTAAGAAATGAAACTGGGTTTCTGGGTTATTTTGTACTGTTCATGCTGAGTGATTTTCTTCTAGGGTTGGAGTGGGTCAACAGGAGGTCTGGTGATATCTAGGTGACTGACAAGTTCCAGGGTCCCTGGCTTTCCTCTGACACTGGAAGGTTCTCCAAGCTTCCTGCCCTTGATTTCAGGTGAGGCTTTCACCACTGTGTCATGACGGCTCAGCTGCCTGGGAGGAAGTTTACGTGAGGAGGGGATGTGACATCAATATAGACAAAAGCAGGTCCGCACTTAGGTTGAGAGAGGGAGATCAGGCATGGATGCATCCAGAAAGGGATGCGCTACAGGTGAGGACTCCTGTGTTTCTCAAGGAAGAGATGGAGCATCACTGTTTCTCCTTTCATATCCTTAGTCCAGCTGGTTTGAATTCTTTGCTTCCACCACTGGACAATAATAAAAGCAGCCAATGACAATGAGTTGCATTCCAAATCTCTGGAATCCTTTGGCTAGTGTATGGTCTTCACAACTGCAGATGCACAGTGACATCTTTAAAAACACTATTAAACAAATGCTATTTAAATTTCTTTGACAGTTGGAATACATTTACCTCGGAAAACTAATATCTGAAGTTAATAAATAGAAAAATTTTTTTGCAGTACTAAAAATGCTGTTTCCAAAAAATTTATCATTAGGACAGATCCAAAAAGAGAAATGAAGGCTTGAAGGCTGTTAGACTTATACCCATGTAACATTTGAACATTTTTCCAAAATGAAAATAAAAATGGCAGTAAAGAATGTAGAACAGCAAGATATAAACCAACTGTAACTGAAAAAAAAAAAAGAGCTTGCTATTTAAGGAAGCAAAAAAAGCACACATTTATTCAAGGTACTTGGTAAGAATTCACTCATTTTTTATCTGACATACAAGCTAAGAACAAAGGTGAAAATGGATTACCCAGGAATAGGGACATATCGGAGTTTCTTTGATTGGAGATCAGTGACTTCTATATAGCCAGCTGTTTGTGGAGGGGTAACATCTGCAAACAAGTCAAGACAAGAGCTGAGTGTTAAATTACTGCATGATACAAAAACAGGACACAAAGAAAGCATGAATGCTGCTAAAAGTGGAATGAAATTATCAGTAGCCTAGAGCAGAACCCTGAGACCCACGTGACAAGGCCCTGGGCCGGCCAAGTCCAGCTTCAAGGCTAGACTCTCAGAGTTATGCTTTTGTTAGGGGAAATACAGAGACTGTCAAATGGATGCCTGCTTGTCTGTGATTCTTCGCTGTCCGAAAATTACCCCAGTTCTTTTCGCTTTCTTTGATGGAGTCCCAGGATGGGTCAACGGTTTAGCACTTATCGTTTATCTGAAAACAGTTCATCATTTGAATTCTGTTTTTCCATCTGAGGAAGTCACAATGATGATGGTATAACATCATGGAATCAGCACCCACTTTGAAATCAGACTGGCCTGGTAGAAAATCCTGGCTCTGACATTCCCTAATTGAGTTTTATGCTGGTCAAGTTAGTTATCTCTTGAGACCTGCCTTCATCATTTGTGAAGGGATAACTCAGACACTCAGCATCTGAGTATCATCAACATTATTCACCTCCAATCAGCAGTTGCTCAATCCACAGTGACTGTGACTATCAGCCCTGCAGACAGGAGAAGGTGAGGTGAGAATCAGGCAGTGGGGTGAGGACTGTGGGTCTTGAAGAATATGAAAAGGTGGGGAAGGGGAGGGTGATGACGTATGTGGGCCAGAGTCCCCAGCCCCAATTCTAGAGTCGTCTCCCAGCAAATACCAGGGGTCTACTAACTTTTTTCCCAAAGCCCTGAGTGCCACCACCCTCCTCATCCTCACCAGCTGCCACCACTGCATCAGGACCTCTGCTTTAGTTTATAGATAGTGTTTGTAACACTGACAGCAACAAGGACCTAGGATTCCTATTTGAGAGGTGAGGACGCTGAGACTCACAGAAGTCAGAGAATGATGGGACTTACTGAGAAAGTCACAGAGATGGCTTTCAACACCAGGCCTTTCTCTCTTCTGGCTTTGAAATCTCTGCTCTGTCCAAAAATCTACGTGGCCCCTACCTGAGCTGACCGTAGGGCAACAATTTTAAAAACAGCCTTATTTTTACAAAATCTTGGTCACTACTGTCTCTTTAAAAAAAAATCACCCCTACAAAGAACTCATACGCTTAAAGATTTTTGTCTGTTGTCTCTTGTTATCATTTCTTTTTTTTAATTAAAAAACTTCTTTATTGAAGTACAGGCAGTTACAATGTGTCAGTTTCTGGTGCACAGCACAATGTCCC
Source organism: Vicugna pacos (assembly GCF_048564905.1). Lineage (NCBI taxonomy): Eukaryota > Metazoa > Chordata > Mammalia > Artiodactyla > Camelidae > Vicugna > Vicugna pacos. Next base: position 20,866,202 of record NC_133000.1, on the reverse strand, counting down.
ACTCTGATTAGGATGAGATGTTCAGAATGCTCACACTGAATATACCCAATGTTGTTTACAAAAAATAAGAAAATCAGCATTTCATTTTGTGTTTGCAGCTGAAGGCTTCTGAGTAGGCTGTCTGACTACCTCACTCTAACTCTTACTTATTCGACAAATGTGGTTGAGCTTACTTTGCACCAGACACAATACGAAGCACTGGGGACTGAGACGAAAGAGATGTGTGTGGTTCCTGCCCACAGTGTACAGAGGAAGGTTCCCCTCAACTCTTTTTTAAATCGTTGTGAGCCGTTATGGTCTTGGAAAGGATTCCAGGGTGGGAATCAGAGCCCTGGGGCCAGATATGAGCTGCAGAGCTAGGCAAGGCGTAGTCTCAGAGGCAAAGTGATCAGATCAGGAGGAAGGGAAGGTAACACCAGGGCCAGCAGAGGGTAAGGAAAGAGAGTCACTATGGTCATCTGACCACCCAGCCAAATCAGCTGCCCCCAGACGGCCATTCGTATAAAGCCAACATGCTTATCATAAGTCACGCACCCCCTGCACTGGAAATGCCGCCTGGGATGGACGGTCGGTCTTGGACAATGTTTTGTACCATGTATCATTTTGACAGTTCCTGCTGCTAGGACTTAACTAAGCAGTGGGTTGAATTATTTATAGACCCCGGGTTCTTTGCCAAAAATGATCGGTTACTGAAGCAGCTGGGATGACTAGACTGCCTAGCTAACCAAGTTTCATTCGGTTTGCCATTTACATGCACTCTCTTTTTCGTAAGTTGTAGTATTAAGCTGAGCTACTGCCATCAGTGCTTTTAGACTGCCTGGGAGAGCCAAGTAAGCCAACTTATTTTGAAGTAGCTTTTTTCGACAGCTTTCTTTTCTTTCACTGTGCAAATTAATTCCACGGCAATAAAGAGGATGAGAAAATGCAATAATGGCCGTGTCTATTTCAGGAGAAAGCAAGAATTTTACTCCTCATGTTAAAAAATGTTTTCACGTATCAGAAAAGGCAATTTGTGGCTACAAAACACTTTATAAGAGTGGTGGTAATGGTAAGGGCTTGAAAAATAATCAGAATTGATGTTTACTGATTTGAAGATGAAGTCAGCTCAGAATACATGATTGAATTAAGGAAATGAAAACCGTGGCCAGATTTCCCTTCAAACTTAGCCAAATCCTTGTCTATCCATTTTAAATGTTTCAACGCTGTAGAGAGGATGGAAGCTTAGGAAATTTCCATTACATTTATAATCCAGGTGGATTTCGAAGATAAGTATAAACTATATTTAGGGATTAGTTCTCTAACGATTAAAGAGAAGTCATTGCCACAGTGTTTAGCACACAGTTCCTGTGAAGAGTGGGGACAGCTTGTATGCACGGTGCCAAAGTTAGGAGGAGGTATAAAAACTGTCAGGCAAAATAACTACGAGCAATTTCAGAGGGAAGGGGAAGTTATACATAAAAAAATTCACTCCTTCAAGCAATGTAATTTGATGTACATCTGCTAACTACTAAGGCTTCACGCACTCCTGCATTCACAGATTAAAAGAGCGATGTGTGCCCTGCAATCATGCTGATACTAAATCTTTGAATTTACTCACAGTTCAAAAAATAGTGTACAGCTTTCAAGCAAGAGTCATTATTTTGTGATTAAAGAGCTGAGGCCTGTGATTAAAAAAAAAAAAAGCTAACATTTAACTAGAAGAAAAATGATTGGAAGGAAAATGCAAATCTCTCCCCACCTGCATTAACCACAAGTTATACCATCTTGGTAAAAGCCACCAGGAGGGCAGCCTTTACAGCCTCTATAGATTTCTTTAATAAAAGGTTCCCACCAATCAGATGGTTGGATTCTATTTAATGCAAAAAATTAACTTAGTTTGAATTTTCATCAGAGATCTACATGCACACAGATTCAAGAGTCAAACAGGCTGAAAGAAAAAACTGTGCTGACTTCACTCCTCTCAGCCCTCATTTCCTGCTCCCAGAGACACTTTCAACTTTTCAAAGCTGTTTCTTTGTTATTCACCTTCATCTTTATGGTGCTGTCTTGATGTTTTCGCTTTCGGCATTATTTATTGACTTCCCACCACGTCAGATGAGAGTTAACTCTTTTTCATACACCCTCCCTCCTGCTCAACACCTCATTTTCCCATCCCCTAATAAATTTATATGATAATTTTTGGTTAGATCAACATCCAGTACTTATATTGATATGATTATACAAAAGCTATTCACAGCTGAGCTATGTCTTATAATAATATTATTGCTTTTTCTTTTCATGGAGTGAATAATCACGTCTTGTTGTTGGTTTCATTTTTCATGTACTGAGCACAAATTCAGCCTCCACATATTTCCTACTGTTGACATTTCTAAATATGTTCAAATATATTGGTTTTATCCATTTGACTTTCTTGAAGGCACTGCTCCTGGAATCTTTTCACTGTTTGTAACATCAACTGGTCGACCTCTAGGTCTGTGCACAGCTAGCATCCTGAGATCTCCCTTCACCATTCTCTTAGGTATTTTTTTTTTTATACAGCCCACTTAAAAAAAAATCTTCCTATGTGTCAGACACTATCAGGCACTTTATATACATTCAGAATCTTTAAGGAACACACTTAAACAAATGCAGGGACATAAAACTCCCAGCAACCAAGAGAAAAATGGCAAAAGGTATAAACAGGCAATTTTCGAAAGAATCAATCACAGCACATAAAAAGATGCTCAAACTTACTAGAAATCAGGAAAACGCTCAATGAAAGGTCTGACCCCTACGAGAGAAGATGAGGATGGAGAGCATCCTTAGCTTTTCTGCAGCTGGAACAACTTCAGGAACAACTTGGTAATTTCACTCTCAGATACATACCCTACAGACTCTTCACATATGTGCAAGGAGACAGGTACAAGAATACTTGTAACAGCAAAAAAAAAAGAAAAAAACCTAGGAAGAACCTAAAGGTGTATCAACAAAGAACAGATGAATAAACTGTCTTGTGTACAGCAGAGAAAATAAATGAGGTAGAGCTGTCAGTGTGCATATTGCCGGAGATTCTCTCCCTGACCAATGAAGGGGAGCAGGTTTCGCCACCACAAACAGGCCACTCTCCCAAATGAGGATTATTTTGAGCTATTTTTGGGGGCAATAAAAAAAGTCCAGCAGGTTCAGGAAAAGCTCTTTACCTCCCCCTCAATGGCCTAAAGGTACACGGGAAAGAAGAACTATACCAGGGAGAGAGCTGTTTCCAGAAATACCTTTTTAACTAAGAAACTTAGTCACATAAAAGGGCACCTTCATTCTCTAAACATCTCCTCTGCCTTCCTGTGAATGGCATTCCTCCCCTTTGTACCCCCAGACCCCAGGCCTTTCCACAGCTCAGGAGGTTACATAAGCTCCAATTACCAAGCTGCCTTTTGAGTCTTCATATCTTTATGGAATTTCCATTCACATGTAATTTCTTCCCCTGTTAATCTGTCTTATATCAATTTAATTATTAGATCAACCAAAAAACCTAGAAGGGAAGAAGGGAACAATTTTCTACTCCTACCCCTAACTCTAGTCAGGTTCTTCTGAACCCTCCTTCCAATGAGGCCCTGACTTTGGGCTTCCATGTTCATCTCTGCATTGTCCAGTTTTAGCAAGAATAATGCTCAGTTAGCTTAACCAGAATGCCCCAGCCTCAATACCTGATGGGGTTCCTGATCCTCTACCATCTCCCAGGTAATAGCTGATCACCCTGGCCTTCCTTCAGCAAGAATCCTGTTAGGATGATTTAGTCAGAATCCTCCCTTACCCCTGATTTCCTCTTAGTAATTTTCCATCCACTGATCCTCACCAAAAAAACTGGAGGACCTATACCATCTGACTTTAAGACAAACTCTGAAGTAGCAATCAAGAGAGTGTCATATTAGTGAAGGGATAGACACATAGATCAATGGGACACGACAGAAAATCCAAGAACAGGTCAGTTGATTTTCCACAGAGGTCCAAAGCAATTTAATGGAAAAAGGACAGTCTTTTCAGCAAATGGCGCTGGAACAATGGACAATCCCCATGCAAAACACTGAGTCTCAATCCACACCTTGAATCATGTAAAAAAAAATTAACTCAAAGTAGGGTATAAATCTAAATGTAAAATCTAGAAATATGACATTTCTAGAAGAAAACATAGGACATTTGGCCCTTCACCAAAATGGGAAAAATGTTTGGAAAGCATGTATCTGATACTGGACTTGTATATAGAACGTATAAAGAACACTCAAAAGTCATTAAAAAGAAAGCAAACAACCCAATTCAAAAAGTGGGCAGAAGACCTGAGGACACATTTCACTAACGAAGACATACACAAAAAGATGTTCCCAGCATTAGCACTAGGGAAATGCAAGTTAAAGTCATAACGAGATATCACTACCAACCTATTAGAATGGTGAAAAACTGACAATACCAAGTACTGGAAAGATGGCAGAGCAACTGGAACTTTCACCCACTGCTGACAGGAATGCAAAATGGGATTGCCACTTTGGAAAACAGCTGGGCTGTCTTATCACATGATGTAAAAATGTCATTTCTAGGAGTTTACCCAAGTGAAGCAACAACTTAAGTTCACTTAAAAATCTGTGCACAAATGTTCACAGAAGTCTTAATAATTATTGCCTCAAACTGGAAACTACCCAAATATCTATCACCTTGTGAATGGATAAACCAACTGTGGTATAGCCACACAATAAACTACTACGTAGCAATAAAAAAGGAACAAACAACTGGTACACACAACATAAGATTCTCAAATATATTATGTTAAGTGAAAGAAGCCAGACTCAAAAGACCACATACTGTTTGATTCTACTCATGTGAAGTTCTGGTAAAGGTAAATCCATAAGGACAGAAACCAGATCAGTGGGGGTTTGGAAGTAGGCAGAAGGCTTGATGGCACAGCGGCATGGGGGAGGCTTTTATGGGGAGATGGACCTGTTCTCTATCAGTTATAGTGATGTTTACACGACTGTATTTATTTGTCAAACTCACACCACTATACAAACAAGGTGAATTTTACTGGATGTAAGCTGGACTTTAATAAGAACAAATGAGAACAATAAAATACTTGAAAAACATCACTCAGTCTGATGTGTGGGGAAAGACTGGAAGGTGGAAGTCTGTCAGGAGGCTACTGCAATATTCTAGTTAAAGATGGTGGTGATTTGGATGCTGGCAACAAAACTGTAGACAAGTGGGTGGATACAGGGTATCATAGTAAGGATGCATCAAAAGGACTTGGTGATTGATGATGGGTTAGATGCAGAGGAGGAGGGAGAAGAAATATGGGGAATGACCCCCAGGTCATTCTGGGTGGATGACAGCATACTGAATTCTGGTATAGAATTTCTTGTAATTCCTGGAGTGCTCTGTCAGGTCTCTGTATCTTTCACCCGGGGTCCTCTCTTCCTGGAACAATTCCTTCACTCCCGCTCACCCTTCAAGAGTCAGCTCATAATCACCAGTCTGGGTTGTAAGCTTCTTTGTGTTAACATATCACCGTGTGAACACCCGTATCACAGCTCTGTACTGTAACTGTCAGTGCACACACCCGATTCTTCCACCATAGAACATATTTTAAGGAAATGGTGATTTATTTGAAAGGAACTAACTCTAACATTATCATATAACCAGGACTTTTAAAACCCAGTAATTGATTATTATAATACATTTAGTATTATATTTATGAAGTCTATACTAATATAATGAATATAAACACAGGACAATATATTACTACCACTATGAGGCAAATAATAATCAGTGGCTTAATGATGCAAAATTTTCATAATTATCCTTTATAATGAAAGCCAGTGTGGTTCAGTAAGAATAGCTATAGCCTTGGATTGAAAGACTTTGGTGCAAATCTGGGCTCTCCTGGCCACCGGTGGGGTGACCCCTGCCCCAGCAAGTTATTTTACCTCTCTGCGACAGTTTCCCTGCATATAAATTAGAGACTGCAATGCAACCAAAGATGAGTTCTAACAGCAACTGCTACAATCACATACTTGTGAGAAGTTTAGTGAAAACTTTCTGAGCACAATAGGTCTTTTAGCTACTACAGTCTGTTAGAATTATTCATATTTATAAATACAGCATAATAATGATAAGTTAAATATCCCTACCATAGGCAAACTATCTCTGACTACCTTGATAAACTAGGAATTGGTAAGTTTCTTACCTTTTGGGTAGATATCTTTTAGAGGGACTTCTCCTGGAGGCAAAATTCTGACTATCTGATTAGCATCCAAAAGAGTCACACAATTGCTCTGTTTTGGAGTTCCACTTTTCTTCCTTCCTCCATAGAATGTTGTATCAGTGACCCTTGATTTATGCAAAGATGATGGCCTTTGCCAAGAATAAACTTCACTAGGTGACTAAAAAAAAAAAAAGAGAGAGAGAGAGAGAGAGATTAAAGTAAACTACATTCACAACTTTTAAAATGCAGCCCTTTAAGCAGCTGCCAGTGATAAAATTAGACTTCAGCAACATAAGAAAGTCAAATTATTCCTTAAACTTTTTGAATTTGGCGCAGAAGATAGCTGCTTCATCGATAATCACAATTTTCAGACAAGTGTGAAATACAAAACATGTTTTCTGTCTTGAAATGAATTATATCTAAACAGAGGGACTATAACAATATAGTTAATTTAAAAATAAAGCAAACACCTAGTACACCCGCTGTCTGGCATAAGGAATAGTACGTGACCAGTATTTCTGAAGCCTCTGGAGGGCCCCTTCTCAATCACCTCTCTTTCTTCCTCCCTTAACGTTACCTCTTTTGGAATTTTGTGTTATTTTTTTCTCTTGCTTTACTTTAAATTTTTACCATACATGTATTTACCCTTCTCTACTCCAAGATCATAGATATTCTCCTAGGCATTCGCTAAACATTTCGAAGTTTCATGTTTCACATTTAATGCCTTAACCCATCAGGAATTTATGTTCGTGAGTGGTAGGGAGGCAGGGATTCTTTTTGCACATGGATAGTTAATTGTCCAAATACCATTAACCTCTGCCCACCGATCAGCACTGCTATCATAAATCAGCTCCATGTGTGCATGCATCTGTTTCTGGGCATTTCATTCTGTTCTACTGCATATTTTTCTACCTATAGGTCAACACCACATGGTCTTAGTTAATAAAGTTTCATAAAAGCCTTGAAATTTAGTAGGGCACGTACTGCTTTTTATTCTTGGTTCTTCTTCAGGAATGTCTTGGTTACTGTCTGCACTTGCTCTTCCATAAACGTGTATGACAGTTGCATTTGCACTGCATCCTTGTCAGCACTTGGTATTGTCGGTATTTAATTTTTTTTAATTTCAGCCATTCTAACAAGTAGTAGCAGCATCTCATCAAGGCTTTAATCTGCACTTCCCTAATGACTAATGATGTTGAACATCTTTTCATTACCATCTATATATTCTTTTTGGTAAAGTGTCCATTCAAGGCTTTTGCTCGTTTTTTTCACATTTACCTCCCATCTGATTTCTATGTCTACTCAAATATATTGAAAACTATGAGTTCACCCAAATACATCCAATTCTGATCCAACAACTACAGGGCTCATTCTAGTTTCCTTTCCTTCTGTATCTGTAACTCCCTTCTTTAACAGTGAGAAACCTAGACTTCATTATCCTTAACATATTTACTTTTTTGCTCAGTTCCACTGTAAGTGACTCAACTCCCATCTCCACCACTAACTTTCCCTTCCAGCCAAATGCCCTCCTCACTCTGCTTGGTCCTGATAGCCCACACTGAGCTACGTTCATGCACTGACGAACTCTTCATATTACTTGGGTTTCCACATCCCACATCAGGCTGCCCCTTCAGCGAGATGCCATCTTCATCCTGGCTGGACTTGAGTCCTGTCACCGGTGGTTACCCTCTCCCCAGTCACAGATACCTTTCTCATTTGCTCAGGCTCTGACCTTTGACATCTCACACTGGGCCACTGTTGGCCCATATTTTATACTGGATTATTTATCTTCTTACTCTTTAGTTTTAAGAAATCTTTATATATTCTGGATACAAGTCCTTTGTTGGAAATGTGATTTGCCAGTGTTTTCTCCCAGCCTACAGACTGTCTTTTCATGCTCTTAACAGTGTCCTTCTACAGAGAGGAAGTTTTAAATTTTGATGAAATTCAATTTATCAAAAAATTTTTAACGAATCACGTCTAAGATGCTCAGTACAATGTTTAATAGAAGTGGTGATTGTGGCTATCCTTGTCTTACTCCTGATATGAAAAGGAATGCTTTTAATGTTTCACTGCTGAGGATACTTGCTGTAGGGTTTTGTAGCCATTTAGTAGTAGGTTAAGAAAGTTATAATATGTTTATAATAGTTTAGGTGTCTCTGATAATGCCATAAAAAGTTAATAAGAGGCGACTTATCCATTTGTTGATGGTTTTAGGAAGAATCAAAAGAAATTCACAGAAAGGCAGAAAGGCACTGTGGTACAGTAGAAGGGATAAGGGTTTGAGGGTCAATCACCCTTGAGCTCAGACCCCAGCTCCCTTACTCATTATCTTTGTGGCCTAGGCAATATACTCTCTCTGCATCTATAAAACCCTGTGAAATTGTTGTAAAAATTAATTATCATGTATGAAAGGGTTTAGAATAGTGCCGTGCCTGACTTCTGTGTTAGGGTCTAAAAAAATATGACTACTATCATAAAATGCTGAAAGGCTGTCTGAGTCTAATCCTTCATTGAACAAAAATTCACTGAACATCTTCTTTATGGTGAGTACTAAATACAGGGGACAGAGCTTTTAATTTAACAAGGTCCCTAATCCTACAGTCTATAAAGGGTTTCTATAGGGTCAATACAAACAGAATCTTATACTTAGCTTTCTCATCCTTTTTCTTTTTAAATTGAAGTACAGTTGATTTAAAATGTTGGGTTAGTTTCTGGTATACAGCATAGTGACTCAGTTATATATATATATATTCTTTTTCACATTCTTTTTCATTATAGATTATGACAAGTTGTTGAGCATAGTTCCCTGTGCTATATAGCAGGATCTTGTCGTTTATCTAATCTGTATATAGTAGTTTGTATAGTTTCTTGCCTTTTTATGGTAACATTATATTTCTATACTAATTTCTTCAATCAAAACATGAATTTTGAGAATAGTTCTCCCTCCAGAAAAGTAGCTGAAGTATTTTTTCTACTGTTAGCAGCAAGCATTGTAGAAAGCATATTAAACACAACTCTTTCATCAAGGCTGCGGCAGAAACTGTATTCCAATAACATGTTTCATTTTCAGTTATATAATACTGTAGCAAATGCTTTTTACTTGATAATTAGGAAGACACATGGCAAAGTCCTAAGCCACATATTATCCGCTGGGTTTTGGATTTCAAAAGTCTTATACCCTGAAGTACTCATCATTCATTAACTACATTAAAATTTTGAAGTATGTGAGATTGGTGTACTATTAAGCAGAGCCAATATTTTTATCTTTAAATGATTCTATCATCCCAGCTAAAAGCTACAAAGGAAATTATGAAAATTAAATGTTTAATCAGAACACACGGAGCTACATCTGAGGTTATTAGATGGCAACTTGGACTGAAATAACCTTTGTATTTCATTTTCTCACATTTCCATCAGGGGAAAGCCATGCCTGTTTTCACCTAAATTCACTTCAATTGCAAATAGCCTCTTCTTTATAAACAACAGTAAATTACAGCAGAAGAATCCATTTAAAAGCAAATTAGATTGAGACCATCAGCATTTATAGTATAATCTGGATGCTGCAAAGCAGAGCAAAACCCAATAAAAGAGGGGCAGGGCATAGCTCAAGTGGTAGAGTGCATACTCAGTATGCACGAGGTCTTGGGTTCAATCCCAGGACCTCCACTAAAAATAAATAAATACACCTAATTACTTCCCCTTCCCCAACAACAACAAAAAAAACCCAACAGAAAGTGAATTGATGTTCATAGGCATTGAAAAATTTAATCCACAGTAATGAGACTCCAACATATTTCACTTTAAAAAATTCTAGAAGACGTGTTATTTTTTTAGCCTCAAATTGTTCCTCTTGACAGATTACATGAGCACACATGAAGACAACATGATACGAAATCACTGTCAGCAGGTTAAATATTTGACTGTCACATGAACACTCATGAATGGAGAATCCTGGTTTATTTTACAAAACTATATAATTGCACTGCACTTTAAATGTCAATTTTTAAAAAGCAATGAAATCATATAGATTGCATTTTTTAATGACTGATCTGGAGAACAGAATGTTGGTCTGAAATGTTTACCAGAAAATATTACATTTTTAATTACCCATCAAGTAGGCTTACGGATTATATGCCAAATTGAGGAGGAAAATAATTATTTAATAATTTAAAAAATGTATGCTTACCAGGAGATCTGGGAACCCAACAACAATTGTAGCGTAACTATTCTCATCTGAGAGAACTCGGTTAGGAGATGCAATCTTTTGTCCCACAGCTGAACTTAGCTTTTCAGATGATAGCTGATCACTTGAAATTTTATGAGGTATGCTGGAGTCTGTTTCTGAAAAGTGTCAGGGAAACATTAAACACCATATGGCCCTAAAATGCTTCAGGAATTAATTTTTGCAAGATTTCACTCTCACCAACTCAAACAGAAAAGCACAAGTGAAAAAAGAGAAAACGTTTTCCATGGCACTCATGGCCTTTCGTGTGAGAAAACTCAGTTTTCACCATCATGGCATCTTCTCAGAGTGATTTCAAGGATACATGGAATTCAAATTTGTATTAGCATCAGGATTAATATTAACAGCACTCTGCAGAAAGATGTGAAATGGACCCAACTCAGTGTTAGTGATGGTATATTTTAGATTTTTTTTCTCATAAGTACTTTTCATGCCCCAAAACTGTGATGAATAAAGTAGAAATCCTGATGGTCTGTGTAAAAAAAGAAATGATTAAATCCTAAAGTAGACTTGGAACCCATGTACATACAAAAACTCTGTCCTGTCAGTTAAAAACATTCAAAGACAGAACTTGAAAGATGGAAGATTCTTACTTACTATTTCCAGTGCAGTGCCTAAGTTTTCAGTTTTAGTATAAAGTTAACATACGTTGATGTAACTCCGGCGTGCACCCGGACAGCCCTGAACACACAGAACAGTATTTACCTTGTGTGACTCCAAAGCCTGAGCTAGGTGGCTCCTCTTTCAACACATACAACTGGCAAACCCCACTGTCCTCAGATTCGATGTGTGCAGGCTTAGTTAAAAGATATTTCCTGTGAACAAACAAATTATCTGAGTGAAAAGTCCTTTTCTAATAACCGTGAGGCCAGACTAGGAAAATTCAGAGATTTCCCCAAAGCCTTTTTTTTTTTTAATATTCTTTGCAGTTTCAGAGTTTTATCATGAATTAAAACATAACTTCTGAGCACTGTATAAAGAGCAGTGCATAATATAATGCAGTAGTAAATGTTAACTGAAAATCCAACACTTCCTATAAGAGGAAGGGCTATTAAAAAAAAGAAAGAAACTCTAAAGAGACACACCCGTATTATCATGGAGCCTGCGCGTCATGTGACTGGCCGGCCAGTAAGAGGGAGCCCAACCTCTGATTCACGCCCAGCTAAGAGACAGAAGCCCTCACAGCTGAAATCCTCTTGATCTACCTATTTGTAAGACTTCTAAATTAGGGATGCATAAATAGCCAGGAATCTTTTGCTGCAGGCCACTTCTGCTTGTCAGCAGAGGGGCAGAGAACCCGCATTTAGCAGGTAGATGTAATGCATGAGGGAGGGGGACTCAAAATGCTCTGTGCACGCTATTTAAGCCAAGTGTTCACAAGCCCTTTTCATCAAGATGTGCACAGCCCGAGGAGGAGGCAACACAAACAGAAACATAACCAAACAAGAGCACACAAGACAAAAGCAGGACGAGATGTCTAAGGGGCGCGTTCTGTGAAGTTGCAACAAAGCCGCAGCACTGGTATGGAGAATGGGGCCCTTTGAAGGGAGGGTGAACTGAGCATCTCCTTTAAAGCATCTCTAGTTGGGCAAGAATACGGTGAATTCTCAGTGTGGCAACAGGAAAAGACCCAAAGAAATATGGATCAACCGTGAAAGTCATTATGTTTTTACATAATTTAATTGGAAGGTCATTCCCTGAAACACCTTGATTACGACTCTGTGAAGTGACTTTTAATGTATTTAAATTTTCCCCTCCCTTCTTCGAAGTTTTGCCTATAGCGATACTGCCAAATCCAGGAATCGTTCAAAGACAGACACAGGCAGTCAGGGCTGCAAGATGTCAGAGATCTGAGCAGTAAGGCTGAGCGACGGCACGCTCCATGCAGTTCTCTGGAGATCCACCCACCGATTTGTCTCACTTTCCACCAGAAGCCACTTGTCCTCTGCCACTAGAAAGACTGTCTTGAGGTTGATGGGAAGGGAGATGGTGTGAGTGCGTCCTTCTAGAACATCCAGCACAGCCAGGCTGTTCCTGAAAAACAGAGAAGGCTCTCTGAAAGGAGATAGGGAGGATCGTGGCTGAGTAATCAAGGCACAATTATTTCATGACACATAAGGCAACCCTAAAAACAATGTTTTTAAGACTAAATAATGACATAGAAAAATGTTAACTGAGAAAACATCTACTGTATATCTATATACAGTATCTATACTATAATATATAAATATATCCACCATATAGCACAGGGAATTATATATCATATAGTAACCTATCATGAAAAAGAATATGAAAAGGGATATATGTATGTACGTGTATGACTGATCTACTATGCTGCACACCAGAAATTGACACATTGAAATAGACTGTACTTCAATTTAAAGAATAAAAAAAAAACATATATAACACTCTGAACTATGTAAGGAGATGCATAGGAATTAAACATGGAAGTGATAGCTTCTATGCTAGGAGTGGTTGTATTACAGAAGTATGAGCACCGTGTTTTCTTATGTGTTCTTCAACGTTCTACAATGTGCGGTAAGTTATGTCTAGAATACAATATTTATAATCGGTAACGTTAGTTTTATAATAAACAAGTATAATTAAAGGAAGAAATAGAAGGGATAAAATAAGGATCCCACTTTAAATCTTCTATAACAAAGAGCTCACCCTTTTTCCTTGTAGAATACCAGCCAGTTTTTGTGTGAAAATTCTCTACACATTTTGTAAGTTTCCTAAAGGCAAAACAAAATGAAATATTCACATTAAATGTGTTGGATGCAGTCTTGTCTCTTCAGCTGCTTTTCCTTAAATAAAGTTCTTCAGTGTGTAAAACATGTAATTTTCTGAGACACTACTTCTTTATACACTCCAAGACTCTTATGGTAACAAGGATTAAAATATATTTCAAAATTCATTGTGAACTATGCACTAAAACATCTTCAGAATAATATTTTAAAAAATAATGCCAAATGCTGGTTAGGAATAAACATGCTATCTGGTGATTAACTGTGGAATTTATTCCATAGCATAAATATGTTGGAAATACTTGGTTTCTTAGATTTGGGTACATTTATGACATTTAAAATATCTCTTTTTTCATGGTCTTTTAAGACCTAAGTATGCTGTCTTGCAGGGCAGAGGGTAAGCCCTATTTTATATCTATTACTTTTTTCTGAATGGCAGGATAAATTCTCTTGGGTTGGCCTAAAATGTTTCCTTACTAGTTTAATTTACTTAATAAACTAAAACATTTCTTTATCTAGTAAACGAAATCAGGTGTTACACTTAGGGGTTTATGACATAAATCCCAAACATAAACACATCACCGGAAAACAGTGCCTGTGTGATTAAGGATTTGTTATGAGTGTCACCCTTAAACAGCTCATGATGCCCTATTATTATTAGTTCAGTCCTGACAAGTCTTCATGTGAGTGTGATGGATACAAAAAGAAGCTACTGATACATAATTATATGTGTATGTATGTCTATCTATTTGTATCATATTCCAATTTACAAGTGGGTCATCAGAGAGTTCTCTTGTGCATCATAGCAAACAAAAGGCACTGAGAGGGATGGGCAGGCATGCATTATTACGGCTAGAAAGTTAATAGAAGATCCTTGGCAATTTGCTGGACAAGTTGGGTATTCCTTACAGTTTCCTCCTTGTTCCACCAGGAAGTCTTCTTACATGGAAGCCCCTCTGAAGGAAGGATGAGACGGCGGAGGGCTTGGCTGGTAGTATCCAACAACAGGATGACATTACTCTGGAGATAAAGAGAACAGTGAAAAGCTCAAGACTGATTGATTGATTGATTGACTGATTTTTTAAGGCAGCTGCCTCTTGGCAACCTGGGAATAAAGAAAACAAAGGGAAGACAACACTACTGAAATATTTAAGAGACACTCCAAAGACACGAAATGATCTTCCTTAGTACAGAATTTAAAGTATTAGGTGGTTTTATGAAGATATTTCTAATTATGTAATGCAGAAGTTACTCTCTTTTAAGATTTCACCTTAAAATCATCTCCTTCTAAATATAGGCTAGCTTAACCATGATTCTGTTTTATTATACATGAATGAGGAAATTCAGAGAATTGAAAATTTAAAAAATTCCAACTACTTTTATCAAAATTACACTTAAAGAATGTTCTGTTGAAAACTCTCTTATGCTATGCATAACGGAATCTTATTTATTCTTTTCACAAATCCAGGTTCAATTGAGAAAATATGAACATGATATAAAGATGAGTTAGCAAGAAAATATCCAAGACCCCAAGACCCTAGTTAGTAATGAGTATTTCTTCATCTTGAAATTCACTAAGCTTGAAGAACTTTCATAGCTGGTGCTGTAATAACGTACAAACAGGAGATTGCTCTAGCAGCATTAATCACAGTTATGCAAATGAAATAATAATCTCTCAGCAATTACGAGCATTTTTTTCAAGAAAATTTTAAATAAAACTCAGGCATTAAAATTAATGAACAGAAACGTGAAATAAGAACTTAAAATTGAGAAAGGCAGAAAAGACTAAATATTTTAAAGAGATGCAAAGAAGTTGGCTTTTTTAGTTAAAATTTAAAGACACTTGAAGGTTAGACCAGCAGGTTTACAAAAAGGCATCAGCAAAGTTGTTTGTCAGGCCTCACTTTTAGGCAATTGTCTTTTTCTTTCTTATTTTTGTTTACTTTGTTTTGTTTTAAATTTGGGGCACCTTCACCTACCCTAACCCTTATAAGCTTTTCATTTCAAGAACTTTCTTTGGGGAAAATAAAAATCACAAGACACTCAAAGAATTAATATATACTTTACAAAATATATACAAAATATGAAATGTCTGTTCATTTGTTCTGTAACATTTATTGAACAGTTTATATTATTTAAAGCACAAAGGAGAACACAATGATGAATTAACCACGACTCTTGCCCTTCATTTATGTAATCTAGTTAGAGAGAAATAGAAAGAAACTTAAATGGATTAATAATTCATCTGCAACTCTGGGACCTCACAGTGTGGTTTCAATTTTATTTTACTAGCTAATTTCATTGAAGTGCTCAAGAATTAAAGTAGTATTCGTACCAGAGTTTCCTTCACCCCATATACCCTGAATCTTGGCTACATTAAGAAACTTCTAAGCATATTGATAAAGCTTGAATGTTTCCACACTCTTAGAATGCATCATTCTTATAATAGGCAATTCTCCCTTAAGAATGTATGTTAGGAATCTTCTTTTTAAAATCAACGTTTCATTTAAGTGAAACATTGTCTGGCATTTGAAAGTTTGAAAATGAAAGCGAGAGCTTAAAGTTTTCCTTAAGAAAATGTATTAATAAGTTAAAAATTTACACTCTCTGTTCTAGATTAAATCGTTTTTGAGTAAGTATTTTTTTAAAGGAGAAACTCTCCTTTGACAAATATGTACAACATTAACATGAATTGTTACTGATTAGCACTTAAGCAATCTGGGATAATATTAACTTTTCTAAGCAACAGAAAGTCCTAAAAATAATGTTTGATCCCGAAATATGATTAAGTAGAAGAATAGCAGATGATTAAACAGATACGATTAAGCAGAAAAATAAGTTAGTGCAGTTTTGCATTTTTCTTCCTTTTTAGGGGCTAATACTGTATATAGCTTGTAACTGGGTGTAAGTGAACTGAAAAACTGTATCTTTCTAAGCGACAGAAAACATACATATACACGTTTCCAGCCATCGTTGTATTTAGTTAGAATGAGTTCTAGAAGCCGTTGGCAACATGAAGGATTTCTACTGCTCCATCCTTTTAGACGTTAATGGTTTCCTTCTGTAAATGACTAATGATATATTCCGTCTGCGTTTAAAAATAGAATTTTGCATCACACATGAGTACATGTAACTGTGGTTTTGGCACTCCTTTCAGAGGGGCAGGGAGGAGAAGCAACTGAGCAAGTTTATTATGTTTGTATTTGACTGGGAGAAAAGTAACCTCTGGATGACTTCAGTGTCCTAAAGTCTGAAATTCTAAACTTTGTACAGATGTAATAAGTAATCTCATGAGGGGGCTGGTGGGGGGTAAGGAGGAGGGAGGAGCCTTTATTTTTAGGCATGGCAAAGTTTCCCTTTCCTCACTTAAGAGTTTATTTTAGCAAGGAATTTCTGAACAATTCTTAAACTAACTGGGGAAATGCATCTGTAGCACAGCTTTATAAAGACAAGGGATAAATGAATTAATGGAAGTACTTGAGTCTCTCCAGTATATTAGCTCCATTTTCAGTTAGGGTAGACCGGGGAAGAAGGAATTGATGGCCATGAATTCATTTTTCATTTGATGAGAGTTATTTATCGTTTGTTAAGTTTTACAGCCACATGCTGCTCATTTGGTGATTATTTTAATTTTGGAGGGAGTAATCAGGTTTATTTGTTTATTTTTTAATGGAGGTGCTGGGGTTTGAACCCAGGTCCTTCTGCCTGCTGTCAGGCACTCTACCACTGAGCTATACCCTCCCCCTGTGCTGTTCATTTGGAATTAAAGCGGTCTTATACCCTCGCAGGGCCATTATACAAAACAGACAGCTAAGACAGCCTCTCTGGGAAAAGAAGACGTGGTTCAGAGGACAGGTAGAGGAAATATCCCAATAAGCTGTTCATGTCTTCCCAGGGCACTGGGGTAACTTTATGGAAAACTGTTGAAACTGGTCAAAGGGATAAGCCAGGCAGCATGCAAGAATGCCAGGAGGGGAAGTGCGGGCTGGGCAAGTCAAGCACATCTGTACGCTGAAAAACGTATTTTTTTTGGTGAAGGTCATTATAAGTGAGTGGGCTATTGGTCAGTGATGTTGCCAAATAATTGGCTCTTTTGAGAAAATAAAATACTTGCTCATCTTCTAACTTATGATGCAATTTCATTACCTTTTGCTTATGGTCTATCTTCCTGCATCAGAATGTAAGCTTTTGAGAACAAGGATTTTTGTCATTTTGTTCACCACAATATCTGTACTAGTAGGCACACAATACATATTTAATGAATGAGTAATATGCTTAGTATAGTATTTGGTAGCTACTAGGTGGGTAGTAAGTACGCAAAAACATTGCGCTCCTTTCTGTCGGGCTGCACAGATTAACTTGGACCTTTAGAATTCTCATGAATTGAGACACAGACTGTCTTTTGACCTAGATCTTCTGTTTGGAATTATTTTTAGCTTGACTCTGGGCATCCGTACTTTTCGTTAGTGTTGTCTTACAAGAGCAGTGATGGCTGGAACTTGAGCATCAGTAGATACCAAAGGATCTCTGCGTACTCCTGCAACGGGACAGAATGTTGATGTCGTCTTCAAGTTTGTATGTTGAAGTCCCAAGCCCCAGTGTGTTAGGAGTTGGGGCCTATTGAGTTGATTAGGTCATGAGGGTGGAGTCATCATGAACAAGATTAGTGCCTTATAAAAGAGATCCCAGCTCCTTCTGCCATGTGGGGTTATCGTGATAAGATGGCTGTCTAGATTCTCACAGATGCCAAATCTGCAAGCACCTTGATCTCAGACTTCCCAGGCTGCAGAACCGTGAGAAATACATTTCTGCTGTTTGTAAGCTCCTAGTCTGTGGTATTTGTGCTACAGCAACCCAAATAGATGAAGATGATTCCATTCAGTATATCCACATGGCTGTCTCCACATAAAGAAAGCCATTCAGGTTTCAGATAAAACGTCATCTCCTAAGAGGAGATATCTTAGCTCTCTTCTGAGTACTGTTCACCCTCCCAACTTCTCCTACCCCACCCCCATCAGTCCCTAGGACCTTACCTTCTTTCTACATAGCACTTGTCACTACTTAAAATTGGTGTACTTATTTGCTGGCTTAGTCATTGGTTGTCTGTCTCCCCAAAGAGAATGTAAGCTTCACAACAAAGAATTATCCAGCCTCAGATGTCATTATTGCTGAGGTTGAGAAACCATCACTTACATGTTTCAAGGATTACAGCCCATGAGGAAGTCTCTGCGGAGACGAGGTACTGATAAAACACATGGCCTCATGGTACTGATAAAACACAACCCCTGACTCCTCCCTTCAGCTCCTCTCCTCGATCTTTATGAAACCACGTTATTTTCAGTTATAGGTTGAAAATCGCTCTTCCGTTTCTGTTTTTTCCACATAGGTTACTGTTGGCATACTTCCAGCGCGTCACATTACCTGCTGCTCATGGAGAATCACTTGACCCTTGAGGGGATTTCCCAGCGGTGCCACTGTCACAAACGGGTGCCAAACTCCACGGGCCATTCTTGGGAAGATGTCAAAAAAGTCCACAAAGTAGCCACGTTTCCCAGTCATATTCATGAAGTATAAGGAAATGGGATTGCACGCAACTACGTAGAGAGTATCTTCCTCGTTTTCTAAAATGACAAGAAGGTGTTAATCCCATGGCCTGCAAAAGATTTTCCAACTGGTCAAGAGTTCCAGTGCAAACAGTCCTGAGACCGGAGCACACAGTCGGAACTCAGCAGATGATTTGCAAAAGGACTGATCAAGGCTGAAAAGGACTGTGAGATGCAGTTTAGTACCTGCTCTAAGCATAGATGGGGCCACACTTATCAATTCCAGGAAGTAAGTATCTATTTGTTCCTCAAAGAATTTCATAATATTTCATGATAACACCATTAAATATTTAACACTTTATGTCGGGAAATTCTTCCTTGTATGAAAGTATTTTGTGCTTCAGTAGAGGTCTGTTTCCTCTTATTTTATTATTGGCTTAGATGGACGACAGCTGGTCAACATTTTCTATCTGCTAATCTTGCATTTCCCAGTGGCTTACTAGATCTTTAGGCTTTTCTTGTAAATAAGTCATTCCATATTTTTATTCTTAGTTCTATGGATCGTATTTTCCAAATTCTTTTTTGTATTTGAGTATTAGTACAAAATCTCTGTCTTTTCCATCTAGTAACTGACTAGGTCCATTTTCTGAATTGTATTCAGTGCTTCTTCAACTTTCAAGTGCATATGAATCACTTGGGGAATCTAATGAAAATGCAGATTCTGATTCAGTGGGTCTGAGGTGGGGTTTCAGATTCTGCCTTTCTAACAAGCTCCCAGGAGATGTCACAGTCTGAGGGCCTCCCTTTGAGTAATCAGGCTTTGGACTATGTTTCCCATAATCTCTATGGGCACCTTGCAGCAAGAGATTAAGCTGCCTCTGTATAATAAATGCTATTAACATCACTCATCATCCAGGTGATCACTATTTTACAGTGGTTATATTTTCTGAACCCACAACTAAGGCACAAGAGATGACGATGAGATATGACATTTATATTTGGGACTACCCTGGAAAAATTGGAAAAAAGATATAAGAGTGTGTGTGTGTGAGTATGTGTGTATGGTGTCTACAAATAAAGACATAGTAAATTTAAATAAATAAGCTAACACTGATAAGAAACACAAATCAATGGAAGGCCAGAAGAAGGCCTATTTAGGAGATAGTGTGAACTGTGTGTGCTACAGTTCCAAGTATCAGTTAGAATCACACAATTTACAATTCAAGGATCTTTTTAATGCTTCTACTATCAGCACAAATAAGTTCAATGCAACATTTACTGAGCACCTTTGTACACTGTACAGGGCACCAGGGAATACAGTGAAAGCAGTAATAGAAATGTACTTCAGTGCATTAATTCTTCTCTCTTACTGCCGGCATCATGCTGTTTGGTCTTTAACTCAAACATATATGTAAATTAACTCTGATTCTAACCCAGGTAAATATTCTTTTCTCTCACAAATACAGAATAGGTAAAAAACAAAGAAATCAAAGACAATCAAAAAATCTAGTTTGCAAATGTGGACAACAGAGGGTGACCTTACATGAGGGACAGCAAATGAGTTTCTCTTTTAAGGACCAATTCTGACTGGCTGACAGTGGCTGTCCAGAATGCTGTGTCAAGAGGAACATGAGACTGGGACAAGGTTTAACAAGAGATGTGATTAGTGACACCTGTCAATGGCACAGGTTGGAGAATCCCAGCATACTTATTTATAATCCCTAAATATGAGACAAGGGCCAAAGTTCAAACTTTGTTCATAAAATCCATATTTATTCCCTACTAGTGAATTTAAAATATCTTAATAGGAGCACCATCTGTTACCAAAAAAAAATTTTTTTAACCTATACATTTTAAAAGCACATATTTTAATTCAACATAGCTGATTGTAGAAACAAACATCCACAGAACTTACATGAACAAAAACTTGCTTCTGAAATTTTGCCTAAATAATCCCCATCTTAGAGACTCTCCATTTCCCTTGCCATCACTTCTGTTTTTATCACCTTAGAAACTGCCACCAATTAAAAGCTTCTGCCAAAAGTACCCAGGGCACACTGCATGAATCAGTAGGTAATGGCAACAGTCCAGAGACGTAGATGCCAAAAAATTCACGTCCTTTATTTGCCATTCTTTACAACGAGAGGTTTAATGACTGCAAATCCTCGAGCCCGGCTTTCAGGGTTCATGCAGTCACCAAACTGGAATCCTAGCCAAAAAATCCAGTGTTTTTCCTTTTTCTTTCCCCCTTTTATTTTTAGCACACGCCTGGGTGTGTTTACCTTTGTGCTACAACTGTAATGAGAAACAGACATACGCATATAAACTCAACAGTGCTTATGTGGATTCCACAATAGTATTTTGTTAGGTTATTATAGGAAATTAGTTCTAAATTACATATAATTGTTATTCAGTCTAAGAATGACACAGTTACTGAGTCTATCACAGACTTCCTGTCTAGAGATTATTCTGATTCTGCTTTTTAAAAAATCAGTGCGGGAAGGGAAAAAAAAAATCAAAAGAAGAAACTGACATACCATGTGATGTAGCAATGTCACAGATTAAGTTAATATCATCCAATGGTAACTTCCAGGAGGCACATTCTTCAGTAAAGGTTTGGGATCTTTCTTCATGTCTTTCTATTGGATACTCCTGTATGTTTATAAGTGCTGGACCCTATAACAAAGTAGTTTTCTGAATTAAGAAGTCTGAGTAGTTGGCAAAAAGTAGAAAAGCTAAAGTTCTTTTAAAGTATATATTTTAAATTCAAACACTCATCATCTTGATATACGTCTTCTCATTTTACTGACTGGCATGATACTTCTAACAGTAATAAAACCATAAGCTTGCACTTGGAAGTGCTTTCACACGTGCTACCTTATTTAATTTCTCATTTTCTTTTCTTTTTACTCACAAAATAGACCAGATGTAAAATCTCATAGGAGTTCTCATTAATTCATTCTTTCCTAGGCCAAGAGCAAGTTTTGAACTCCAAGTATGGAGACCCAGCTGTCTGCACCAGGAGAATACTTTGCAAATACAGTTTCTCTTGAGCATTGATTTGCATGTCTTACTGTCCTTAATTAATCAAAAATGTTTGGGTTAGATCTTGACAACTGTGGTGTCCATGTGTGCCCTCACCCCTTCTAGCTGGCGTCTGCACTTTGGGAGCTAGAAGACTAAAAACTGCATTCCTCATACTTCTTTGCAGCAAGGATTCTGGATGTGATCTAGGTTCTGCCAACTAAGTGCATTTGCATGAGATTCGGAAGGCAGATGAGAGATTGTGGCCATCTCCCCGCAGTGAGAGCAGACAAAAAGGCTCTGACACATATGGGCAGTCAGATTCGATGCTCTGCTACAAGGGTTGGTGAACTATGACCCACAGGTCAAGTCTGATTCACTACCTGCTTTGGTGAAATTTTACTAGAACACAGTCACGTAAACACATTTGGTAACGTAATGTCTGAGCTGTTTTGTTGCTACCATGGCAAACTTGAGTAGTTGCAACAGGCTCTGTATGGCCCCAAAGCCTGAAATATTTACTATCTGGCCCTTTACAGGCAAAGTTTGCTGACTCTGCTTTATTGTACAGCTCCCAGCAACAGAGGTGGTAGCAAAAGTAAAAACATTGGTTTTGAAACTAAAAGTCTAGTGGAGGTCCCTTGACTTCTTTTTCCTCCTATCCTTTCTAATAATTCTATAAGCATCTAATCCCCCAGTCAATCTGCTTGAAAAACCTAGAGGGGTTTCTCTTGCAACTAGTGACAGATACTCCCTTCTTTTGGTTTTTTACACAAAAACAAATATAATGGAGTAACCATCCAACCTGACTCTCCTGAAATAGAGGTTAGCTCTTAGGAATTCTACTGGCCACAAGCAATTACCTACACTGAGTCCCTCAGAGGCCAGGTCAGCTTGAGAATTAGAGGAGAAGCTAAATCTATTCTAAAATGACATCAGAACAACTCATTTCAGAGATTGTATGAATCTTCTCCAGGGAAGGCACAGAAAAAACGGTAACATTCAATATTGTGATGAAGAAATAATGATCCTGACCTTTACGTCTATGTGACGAGTTTCTGCTGGACACAACAGTTTTTGCATTCCATTTCTTGACTGACCAATTGTCCAGTAGCCCACAAATGTCTGCTCTGGCAAAGGTAACCTGTCAAGGATGATTTGCAAAGTAAGTATTTCTTATTATTTCCAAGTCATAGGAAAAAAGGATGAGCCATGCAAGTAAATTTGAAGATGGCTTTATTTAGAAGTCAGTTATATTTCATTTTATTAAAAGATAGTCTTTAATACGATGTTTAGAATACACTTTAAGAGGAAAAAGATTTCACATTTCAGAAACTCAAAAGGCAAGGTCCTATTAATACTGTATTTACTTTAAGAATAAACATAATCAAGGTTTACATTTTTTTCTCCCAAATTGGTAAATTACTTAGCAATTTAATATCTAAATTCCTAGTAGAATATAGGAAGGATTGAGGAAAAAATGGAGTAATCCATCCATTTTTTTCAGTCTACTCTTCTAAATTTAGAATCAAATAGTAAGTAGTACACAATACTACCAATCACACGTTTGTCAGTTGTACAGGGTAAGTTTCATAGACTCTATTTTAGCTTTTTAATTATTTTTTACTGTGAATTGAAATATAAGAGACCTACAGAAATGTTCACATAAATGCACCACTTGGTCCTGAGCACACATGTATGTCCAGGACGCATCACCCTCACCTGGAAACTCCCTTGGACCACTTCAGTCATTACCCTCACCAAGAGAGCTGCATCCTGACTTCTAATGGAATGACTTTGTGTTTAGATTCCTTTTCATTTAAAGTTATTTTTATGTAAAGTGATTTGTGAAAACAAATATGGCGATGCTTAAGTACAAAACCACAGACAAATTTTTGAGACTAAAGCCTTTGCTTTTTAATCAGACTCTATTTTCTTTAAATCCTTAAAAAGAGAACCATTAATTTGTCATTTAATTCAACCATAAATTTCTTATTCCACGGTAAGTAAAGGCAAAAAAAATGATTCACTTAAAAATTCTTTAAACATAATTCATATGTGGCTACAAATTGAAATACATGCTTGAAATGAGCTTGATGATGAACAGAGTACATATTTATATTTAGAAAATCATTTATTTTCAGTAAAAGAGTAACCTGACACAACATTTCCATATACTTGATAAGACCATGCAAGGCTTAGATATTTTTTGCATAAAATAAGGAAACCAAGCATTCTGGTGGAATATGATTTTTGTCCCTTTGAAATGTTAATGCTTAACAAAAAAGGAAAGAAATTTACATTGATATTCTTCTAAGTCATATAACATACATCATTCAAAGGGACGTATGTGTTTTTGTAACTATCATCTAAAATACATTTTAAGTGCGTGGACAATTATCCTCAGTGGTCATCCACTTACTTCCATGTTTTTAGTGGTAATGAGGTGGAAGGGCTACTGAATCAGGGGATTTACTATTACTGTGTTCTTTCTTAAATGTAATAAAAACATATTTACGTGTCCAAAGGGCAGATTTTGAAAACATCTTGCAGACTGAGATCTCCTCCTTGTTTAGGGGATGAACAGTATATTTCATTGCTTTCAGCTTTTCACCAAAGGAGTCAGGTCTCCAACACAGAGGACAAAACAAAGGAAGGAGACACACCTAACTTTCCTCTAGGGTAGACGATTTGGTGGGTTATAGTTCTAGTTCTTTTATTAACTAACTATGCAAACTTGTCAGACAATTTCTCTGAGTGTTAATTTTTTTCTTTGTGAAATGAAGGGGATAATCTGTAAGGTTCCAGTTCTTTACAGCTTGGGGCGTCTCTGATAATCACTGAAGCGCGTGGAGGGAAGTGTCAGTGGTAGATCCAATAGTCTTGCATTACCTTGGTACTCTGGGGTGAAAATGAATAATCAGAACAAAATTAAATGAGCTATACCTACCAATAGAATAGGTGCCTGATAGAATTGCTTTCCAAAGTTTATAAAAAGAAGCTCTACACACATTCCAAATTGGCTTTTTGAAGACAACAGGAACATCTTGAAATCTAATTAGAGGTGGAGACTGACTGAATAAAAATGATTCTTGGTTGATAGGTTGATATCTAATCTAAAAAAAAGGTCTAATATGTTCTTTAATAATCCCACAAAAATATCATACAGATGCTAAAAACAAAACCACACTGAAAACGTTCATCCATTTGGGAAAAGTAATGTTACTCGACCTGCAATTTCTACTGACAACCCCAGGGATATTCATAAAAGCTACTTTGAACTTGCCAACTCATTCCAGGTAACAGTCATGGAAATTCCAGGTAACAGTCATGGAAACATGCCTGGTTCCATTTTAAAATAGCTCCAGCTGTTTGGTTGGCAGAGTATGCGAAGGCCCTTCAGTTTCCCCATATAGAATCTATTCCGGAACCACATAACAAGCTAGTAGCGTTAATAACTGCAACGGAAAGTCACATACACAGGGTGTTCTGGGATTCCACAAACTGACTCCATCAGCTCCTTGGTAACACAAAGAGTTGTTTCCGGACTTCCTGGGGGCTCCAGGCCGGCCAGTTGAGGTAAGCCAAAGCCTCTCAATTATTTTCCACTACTAAGTCCTCTCAATAAATTGTGGAAAAATTTGACAGTTACCCTTTCCCCTTCAGTAAGTTAGTAGTCAGGGAAAAGGAGAATTATACTTGATTGAGTGCATGAACAAGCTTTGGAATTTAAAAACATAATCAACATTAATTTGGGGGTAATTCTAAACTAATAGCCAGTTAGCCAAAGGCCCTATATTCCACTATTGAAATCTGTCATCCAACTCCAACCAGACTTAAGTTGTTAGACCTGATTTGATTGAAATGACAATGGTATTTTCCATGGTTTTAAGGTCCTGTCACTTGCATTGTTTAACTTTGTTAAAGTACTATCTGGAATGATGTCTGGATTTGATTTTAAGGGAGAAGAGGATGCACTTACGGCCTATAAATAGTACTACTTTTAATCTTCAGTGTCATTCATGAATTTATGGTTTTTTTTTAAAACAATGAAGTATTTCAAATTCGTGTGTTGTGATGTTTCTTAATCCCTGGTGGAAGTATTAACAATAAAGATCTGGAAGTAAAAGTTTTCACTAAAATCAAGGTAAGTTTCAAAATTATGACTCAGGTCAAATTATAGCACTTGGGCAAGTTACAGAAAGGGAAAAAAGCTCTTTTAAGCATGCACACAGTTCATAACATGATGCATATGGACACCGAAGTCGAGTAATACAGCCTGACTGACATGCAAGAGAGCTGTCTAAGATCGTTTCCATAAAGAGGTAAACTGGGGTTTTAAAGAGTATGTTCTGGCAAATTTCTGCCTTCTTTGAACAGTTGCCAATACTATTTCTGGAGTATGAAAGAAACACATGAAAAAGATTTGGATCTTTCTGGGGGCATTATGCAATTGGAAATTGTTGACATACCTATTGTCAGCAATTCCAAAAGCATTTCCTTACCACAAGAACTACTAATTTTCACGGGAATAATGGAACCCTTCAGGGAAGTTCCACCGACTCACAAAACTTCACCAATTACTACCATCTTTGAGAAGAAAAAGAACAACTCCAATTTTATCAGGCCTCACTCATTCCTAATGTTTTAAATCTAACCTCTGGTAGAAATTAAGTTGGACTATTCAACTCAGTTTACTGGAACCTTTAATAGAATAACCCTGACAAATATTTCCACTTTTGGTTCTTAGCCTTCCTCTTCCTCTCCAGCCAATGTCTGCCTTAGTTACCTCGAAGTGCTACCTGCTGTTCCTGAACATGCTATGCATGTTCATGCTTCCATGAGGCTATTACTTCAGCCCCGAATTTCTTTCTGCTATTGCCTTTTTTGATGAAATCCTTCTCATTCTTAAGGCTCAACTCCAGCGTCACTTCCCCTTGCCTCCCTCTCTCATAGTTCTGTCTGGGTAGAATGAATCTCTCGCTCTTCAGGGTTTCCCTGGATATTTGCACATGCAGAACTCTTAGAAACTCTTAGGATGGAGTTCTGTAGAATGTGCCATTTTCAAACTTAAGACCTGATAGAGGATAAAAGTTTTAGAGAGCACAGTCAGAAGTGAATCTATGGCATCCCTTACAAATATTTACACATACTGAAGTAAAAAGTCAACACACTAAATATAGAAAATAGAAATGTCACTTTAAACATGTTCAATTAGTAATAATGGTACTACTATTTCCAATTATTCTGCCTTGCTTTCTAGAAACGTCTGAATCTCCCTTCCTTACAGTCTCACATGTCACTGGTATGTTAATTTAGCTTTGCTGCAAATGATACACATACAAGTACGTATATGTGTTTTTTCCTGGCTCTGCATTTAGACATTATGGTTTATAACTTAGACTCGTGCATCTCTGCGACCAAGGGCCTGCTGTGGTCACAGAAATTTGGATGCATGAGATGGAAAAAGATTTAGGGAAACTTGTTATTAATGGCCGACACTTCTCAAACACGCTTCCCAGTACCCAGACTGACACTGAGCAGCCTCAGTGCCGCTGCCCAGTGTCACTCTGCCAGAGTGGGTGCTGTCAGCTCGCTCCACACAGTCTTTCTCTGGCTTTCTTCCTCCTCACAGAAGTTGTGAGACTATAGTTCTGGAGCCTGGGTTTCCTTTCCCTCATCTTTCCTCAAATTTCACTGCAAAAACTCTTTTCCTGCCATCTGCTTTACCAACCACATCTTAGTACTTGCAAATCTTAAAATTCTTTCTTTTTCTAATCATTCACATCAACAATGACTGGGACTGAAACTCTTCCAGTTGGAAATTTTCCCAGAAAACCAAAACAAAGCCAAAAAACCCCGCAAACCTCAGAAAACCATTGTTATTTCCCACAAGAAGGACTCAGAGGATGAGATGCCGTACTGCGAATGTAGCACTCTGAATAGAACTTTGCATCATAAGGCTGAGCGTTCACATGTTTTTCCAAGATTGTTAATTCATTGAGGGTAAGGCTTACATCTTACTCACTTGAATCTCTGGCACTCAGAATCCATCGATCCTGCCACGGACATGTCTCTCACTCCTGTCCCTCTTTTTCATTCCCGCTGCCACAATGTAGGCTCTCAAGGTTCATCACTGAGATTACTGCAGTTGCCCCCCAATAGGTAGGTCTTCCTGCCTTCGGCTTCACTGTCTTTCAGTTTCTTATCATTAGAAAACCTAAAGGGGTCTTTCTAAAGCATGAATCATACCATGTTACTCTCTGGTTAAAATTCTTCTCCGGTTCCCCCTGACTCTTCTCTCGCTTTTAGTCTCACCACATGGCATGCCCTCACTTAACCCTTAGTTTTAGTCACCAAACGGCACCATGCCCTCTTAAAATGGTCTCTGCTTGAAGCGTTGTCTTTGCCTCTATTTGCCTCCTAGTCCTTTAAAGATTCAGGGCAGAAGGCAGCAATTCTACCTCTTTGCTCTCTCTCATGTGGCTCTCATATAACACAAGTCAATCTTTACCTGAGCGTTACCCCAGCTGATCATGACCTCTTTGAAGGCAGATATTGAGCCTCCTTCCTCATTAGATTTCTGATTCCTTACCTAGTGTTTACCACATATATGCTCAATAGTGTTTGTTAAATGAGTGAATGCTTGGTTACATTGTAACTGCCAAATTCTTCACCTACTTGTTTCTTATCTTGATGGCAAGCTGCAAAACACCCTGACAGATCTTCCCTATTGCATCCTGACTACATGACTCTCAACAAATGATGCAATCGACTTTGCAGCTGTATTTGGTAGAATTAGCTATTGGCGGGGATTGGGGAATGTTACCCAGCCAGGTAACAAATATCACTTACAAATGTTTAAGGGATCAAGGATAATTCTGTGAGGCTGCTGAAGATGAGTATGGAAGACGATTCATAGATCTTGACAATTTCTGTGTAGATCAGCTATATTTTTTAAATGTTTTCTGTACCCCTATAAAGGAGCCGAAAGCAAAGAAAACGTCTGTGAAACTACTTCATAATATACCAAGAGAACACAGGGCAAGACTAAGAAACTATAAAGCCCAATGCCATCCTTCTGCTTATAACAGTTCTGAGATGTCATTATGTAAGTATTATTGTTTTTGAAAATTAAGAGCTCTTTCACGAAGTGAAAGTAAATCATCACACAGAGTGGAATCATACTCCTTAGAACTCCATGATCAATACTGTTAAGTTGTTTGTAAAAACTAAGATAACAAAATAGAAAATTATAGCATTTAATAGTCCGGAAAATGGAAGTAGAAGCCCACAACTTTAAGAAGGGAGTCTTTTAATTTAATGGGAGAAATACTAAAGTAATAATCATTCCTATATTCAGAGATAAACCTAATGAAATTACTCTAAAAAGAGGCACTGGTTAGGGATGTTCTTTCTGATGCCTGTGGTACTTGGAAGACCCTGTAGTTGGTGTGGTCAGAGAAGCAGCAGCTACTGGTGTTCTAGTTACACAAGGTAAGTTAACTTGGAAAACTGATCCTAGACAGATACTCCTTTAAGACACACTCAATATAGATGAAGCTGTTCTGTTTGCAAATATACATCCCTAGCACTCCTCTAAAGAGACAGGTCAGTACTCAACATGCTCATGTAACACACACTGCAATGAGATATTAACGTCTCTTATAACAGGAAAACATGACCTTGGCCACCTTCATCGGGAGTAACATATGTTACAGGACTGGCTGATAGAGTAATGAATGGTTGCTGATATAAGGGAGAAGAGTGACCACTTATTCAGCTTTCCAATTCAAGTAGGGACACTGAATCAGAGTCTATGCGTTGGAAGTACATTAAAGACTATTTACTCTGACGTCTCAAGTTTGAATCCCTCGAGTACCTCTCCAGTAAGGTTTGTTCCAATCTGTCTGAACCAAGTCTCCAAAAAGTATATCCTACCTTTCCCCTGGGTAATCCATTCCATCTCTGAATACAGGAGCTATCAGCCCAGAGATGGAGGCCAATTCTCTTTAATTTGTAATGACTCAGAAGCAATCACAGGTGCACAGCAAATGCACAGTGATTTATAATAATTCTGCTAACAATAAATACATTAATGAGGAGGATTTTGAGGATGGCAGTGCTAAGTATTCTATGCAGAATAAACTTCAAAAAGAAAAGAATTGTTCCATTTATTTTGAAGAATTTGTAAATATCATCTATTTTGATTTTTCAAAAACCAAATCCTTACTGCAAGAGAAAAGATTTATGCAAATTTGCTTGCATCTTATAAAAAAGATGTTTTTATTTTCCTCTGTAGTCCATGACAAATGGCATTAATTTGAAGGGAAGTGTGACTAGAACAATGGGCCTAGTCACTAATGGAAAAATTCAACGTATATTTTGCAAGATCTATGTTCCAAAACGGTAGGAAATGAAATTTGAAAAACAACTCTAAACTTTCCATTATCTTTAAAATCTTGCAATCCAATGATTATTACATTGCTTTTCTCATGAGTGTCTCATGAAAGATATCATGTTTCATGCAGCGACAGCTGGGTGGATTTAGCTAAAAGACAGGCTTTGGAACAGAGAGGTCTGTGGTTGAATCTCCCATCTTGCCATTTATTAGTTGTATAATGTGTTAAGTTATTTACAGTCTCTTGAGCCTCAGTTTCTTCATCTGTAACACACACATACACACACTCCTACACCTAATAGATCACAGGAAAAATTACTTGCCTAATAGAAAAAATAGAATTATTGTATATATTTCGTTAATATACGCAAAATGTTTAGAACACTTAGTTAGCACTTGATGAATATCAGCATTTTAATTTTTGCTGCTTTGAAAGTGTATTGAAGCATTGTGCTGTACACCAGAAACTGACACACTGTAAACTGGACTATACTTCAATAAAAATATAAATATACAAAAAAATGTATTGCCTTCCCTCACTTGATATGTTTATGGTGATGTCTACCAATGCATAAATTTACTCATATTGTGTTGAAATGTGATAGAAATGCCTGATTAACTTGATTCTCGTTTGCCTTGGTAAGGGTGCCAGTGTTATCCCCCTAGAGGAGGCAATGCAGTGTGGTGAAGCTTTGCTGTATTGGAGGCAAAGGTCCCAAGAACTAGCAATTTCAGAATAGACCTTTACTTTAACATCTCTATTTTATTTAAGTAAGAAAACAAAATGAAAAATTCCAGTTCCCAAATGGTCTGTGGACATCTAAAAAGTAAAACATGTAAAATTATACACGTTAGAACATTAGAACAGAAAGTGAGGCCTTCTTTCCCCTTTCCAGAACCTCTCTCACTGAACAGTCAAGACAGGTAAAATAACCATCTACTACAATGCAGCCTAAAAGTACCAGGTTTAGCAAAGGCTTAGTAGAGAAGATAAGTCACATCATCTCATAGTGTCACATTGGGCCTTTCATGATGCTTGGAGATCTTATGAGATAGGTACCAGCACTGCATTATTCAGGAGAACAAAAGGGAAAACGATAGCGTCCCACACGGGAATGTCACTAAAAGTGCACTGACGGGTCATCACCAAATAGCCAAGCACATTCTGATCTCGGCTGAGGAGGAAGGAGCTGCAGCGGACCGTGCGTCTAGTCCAGTATCAGCTCTGCCCCGGGTGGAAACGTCCCTCTGCTACAACAGGTGCCTCACATCTCTTTTGAGTTATATGCAGTGGATGGCCCAATTATTTTTCCATCCTTGAGTGTGAATGTGACCATCTTAACCTGGATTCAATGTAATTTTGCTCCTACTGAGGAAGCAGTATGCTTGGATTAGAGAACAAGAAAATTAAGCAAGAATTGTAGTAGCAAGAAATTTTCATTCAGGGCAAGAGGCTATTAGTAGCAATTAAATAGTAATGAAAACATTTAGTCCTTCTTCCTTCCTAGTGACAGAAGTCCAATGTGAATTTTCCTCACTAACATAGTATCTGTAGAACTGCGCAAAAGCAACCTCAAAAATCTGATTTAGCAAAACGTCTCGTGAAGCAGAAGGTTTAGCAACAATTAACAAGTCATGGCAAGAATTGTTCAGTTTAGAATAGGGGACAGAAATGAGTAAGTTAAATCATTTTATCTTCCTTAGAAATTTGCCAACAATCTTGTTTTGACTGATCTTACCAACTAATATGCATTTGAATTTTTATTTCAAGTTGTGCAAGAGTACAAAAAAAGCTGTTTTAAAATTACAAGCCTGGTTTCTATGAAACGAGAACTCTCTGTAAATCTGTTAATAGTAATAAAAGTCATCTTATTTCTAATTGAAAATAAAGATATAATTTATGAAAAGGAAATAAAACATGAGTACAAACAGAAGTTTGCATATTAAACACACTTCTTGAACTCTCTAATATAGAAGATAAGTGCCCATTAAATTACCAGACTAGTCTCAAAATGCCCATAAACACTGAGAATCAACCAGCAAAATAGTATTTTACAGAGAAGTGTTGTGTTAGCAACTGACACCAAGTCACTCTTCTCAAAACAAATTACTCATTAATAATATAAACCAATTCACTGATCATTTCTAACATAACTCCATCTTGTGCTTTTACTGTAAAAGGGAAATATTTGTTTCTCTTTAAGAAATCCTTGACGAAATTGTTGAAGCTTTAACAATTTATTTTTATTGGCGTATATTCTGACACATTTTATAATAACTGCAAAGAATAAGTAACGGTGATGTGTACACAGAATATATATGTATATATCTGTAGCTGGACTATTCATTAATTCATATCTAACAGTTTTTTTCTAAGAAAGGTAGAGAAGGCCTCCTATATGAAACTAAAGTTAAATAACAATTTAAAAGTAATTTTTGTCCCTTGGGAATTCATGACAATTGACTGACTTATAGACATAGGTGCATTAGATGCATTATCAGTAAGTTATGCATATTTAAAACTGTTTTCTAGTTAATTTGCACTGACTTAATGACCCTACTAATAAACTATCAACTATCTTTCTGGTCAACAAAATAGCATTCGCATGATTCTTTACTAAGGTTAAGCATGTAGCCTGTAATTACAAAATAAAAGGCAGGTAACTAGTCCACATGAAACAAACCTACTTGTTCTCTCTGCCTCTCTCATCTGTCAAGCTGAAATAAGTCACCCAAACTCTCAAGTTAATATGATTATAAATTTAGAAAACTACTGTAACAGGAAAATACATGGTGACATAAATAAGAACATCTTAACTAAATACATATTATCTCTTCACGTAGTTTTCATGTTTGTACAGTGATTTTGCACTAGATTAGGGAAAAATGAGAGTCATAAGAATTCAACAAAAGGACAGAGACTGTTAAAGAAACAAATATTTCCCTTTATTTGATTATATTACATCTACTCATGGGACATTCAAAATAACCGAAGTTCTCAATTTACAGGCCTATAAATAATGCTATTTAACTGAAATCCAGCCAGCAAATAGCAACATATATTTGAAGAACTGACTCGTGGAAAGTAATTTCCACATCAACTCAGCTTAGAAGAGTATCACACTAGATTCAGAATGTTCAGCATTTGAGAATCAGAAGAGTAACACTCAAGAGACTTTTATCAACAGTGAGGTTGCCTTACTCCTTTGCCAGCTGCACACTGGTAGGCTTTGCTCCGATGGGTATCCCGTGTTTGTGTAAAGTGTTCATCAAAGTCTCCCTCAGGTCGTTGTTGTAGGAATCAAAGTCAAACACATTTCTAACCACACTGGAGAGACCTTCGGTGGGAAATTTCTGTTAAAAAAAAAAATCCCGTATTACCCTGTGATAAAATACACAATATCGTAAAGATTTACAAGACTGACAGAACAATAATGATCAAAAAACCTTCAGCAGATCTTTCTTTACTAGCCTCGGCAGATAACCACATAGGAGGAAAATACACATTTTTCTCTTTTAATGTTTGCTCTGATGACTTAATATTTTTCTTTTTAAATAAATATCAGAGTTTGAGAGGGAATAGTTCTTCCTCTCAAATGTTAAATCAGTGCTCAGATCCCAGTGTTTGGTGACTTCCACTGCTGCCTGAAATCTCCTGTCTTTAAAATGAGTATAGCTGACCGAATTAAAAAATGATACTTAAATAAAGGGGACTGTTGAATATCTATACAGAAGTATTTAGAGAAGTTGCAAGTCTATGAATAAAAAAAAAAGGAACAATAAAAGAAGGGGAGAAGAATATAAAAAGTACAGAGAAGAGAAAAATAGAGAAAAAAAAACCAAGTATTACTAACAGCTAACTGTACACTGGTGGTGTCCATTGGGTCCTTTACTGGCTCTGTCTTGATTTTCTTTGGGCACTGGGGGCTGAGCTGGACTCATGGTTTTACAGGCAGAATAAAGCTTTCTAGTTTCCTTTCTAGGTCTTCGTTGGAGAGTGGGGATGGAACAGAGGTCAAGAGCTATGAGCTTGTGACCGCTAGCTTGGAAACCATTATTTGTTATCAAAATAAAATCTACTTGGGTTTTTTGTTTTCTTTGGTGGGCTTTATGTTGTACATGGCTATGAGGAACTTCATTCTCCTGCTCACTGACTCTAAGTCTTATAAAACTTTCTCACATGATTTACAGGTACATAGTCATTACTGCTAGTTCCTAGTCTTGTTTTTTTTTTAATCACTGAGTCTTTTGTTTTCAAAATGAAAATATTCTCCACTCAGATACCACACGCCTGTTGTATAAAGTCAGACAGTAGTCAAGTTGCCCTGCTGTCTGATTCTTCTGTCTTCCTCTGCATCCTGCTTCCTCCACAAAAAACAAAACAAAACAAAACAAAAACAAAAACAAAAACAAAAGCCTCTACCAAATTTCCTAGCTCCTTGGTAATAATGGCACAGAATCTTGCCAAAGTGAATCCAAAGGCTAAACGGAAAATGTTCATTTAGATTACAGACACTTCATATAATATCATTTGAATCAGTATTATATTTATGGAAATGGAAAGACTTGGATAAATTAGGCAGTCTAAAAAAGGCTCAGATTGACGGCTTCTTTTAAACTTTAACACCCTGGCGTGTGCCATACCTGTAAATGCTTGACTATGTTGACAACTTCTCTGGTGGAATAAGGATAGTTAATAATCCCCTGGTCGGCTAAATTCCTCAGCTCTCCAAAGGCAGCCACGAGTTTTTGAAGGGTGGGCTCGGGCACATTCGGGCCATACTGCCTGAGCATCTCGAGCTCCGAGTGGGGTTTGGGATTATCAACTGCATGGCAGCTAAAAATATCACCTACAAGAGAAAAAAGATCCACATTCAGCAGGCAATGAATCCATTATGATGCCATAGGAAGTACAGAATGATTGTTACAGGAGCCACGGTGGTTCACCAAAGCACTCCTATTTTTAAATGTGTAAAACTGCACAGAAAACCCGCCCAACAATAGGTAGAGAGAAAAAAAGCAAACGACTAAAGCAAAAGAAGAGGAAACTGAGTGATGTGTGGTTCATTCTGCACAGACTTATTTCTGTTAAAAATTATATTTTTTGAACACAATTTCACTGGGAGATACCCAAATAGAAAAAGAAAAAAAGAGAAGCCCCTCGGTGTCTCTGCCAGTCCTACCCTCTCCCTTATAGGCACCCAGTGTTAACAGTCCAATGTATTTATTTTTCCAGACCTGTATTAATATTTTTAATGCATATATATATGAACATATACAGTTTTGATAACTTACTCCTTTCCCATTAATTGGAAAATACTTTTCATATGGTTCTGAGGCTGCATTTTTAACTTTAACACATGTTGAGTATCTTCAGAAATTATATACATCTATCTCACATGTATGCTGCTTTATATTAAAAAAGGAAAAATCAGTATCATCACTCTCTAAACAATTTATATTTTATGCAGATGCTAGAGTCTACTTTAGAGTTGGTTTTGGAAAAGTGAACCTGTAGAGACAATGTCTAAATTAAAATCAAGAAAAAGGAATGTAGAAACACAAAATATTTCATCTGTAATTTAGACAACTGAGAATTTACTAGAAAAATGTAATTTATACTCAGGAGAGATAAATTTCTCATATAAAAGTTCACATAGAAAAATATCATATGATATCACTTACATGTGGAGTCTAAAAAAAATGGTACAAAGGAACTTATTTACAAAACAGAAACAGACTCACAGACAGAGAAAACAAACTTATGGTTATGGTATGAGGGAGGGAGGCTGGTGGAGGGATAAACTGGGAGTTCGGGATTTGCAGCTACTAACTACTATATATAAAATGGATAAACAACAAGGTTCTACTGGATAGCATAGGGGACTATATTCAATGTCTTGTAATAACCTATAATGAAAAAGAATATGAAAAGGAATATATATGTAAATATATATATAAAACTGAAACACTATGTTGTACATCAGAAGTTAACACAACATTGTAAACAGACTACACTATCAAACAAAAAAATTTTTTCCTGGATGAAGACTTTTGGACAAAGCATTAACACTGTCCAGAATGCAATGAAATTTCTGTCTTGTACTATTTTTGCTATCATTGACTGAAGTTACACATGTAAAGTACACTGCCAAATAAAGCTCTGTACTAACATAATGGGAAAAAAAAGTAAAAAAAAAAGTTCACACAGTTCTGATTCATAATCCAAAAGACAAGGGACCAAAGGAAGTTAAAAGTAAATAGATTTGGATTATTGAACATGTTCATTTTAGAAAGAAAGGACATCCAGACTTACTTTGACTTCAAAATCATTCAAACAATTATTTTATCATTATTATAATATTTATGAAAGCAACTGAATAAAATGCAACCATGATAACTTGGAGCTTGTATCTCATCAGCTAAACCTGTCCAAATATGAATGTGAAAAACAGCTTTTGCTTTTTTTGCTGAGAGTCAAATGTAACACTAATATAAAACTATAATGGACTCTATATTCATTTCATTCATCAAATAATTATTAAATGCCTTCCATGTGCCAAGCGTTACCCTAGGGATTTTATATCTATCAGTGATCAAAAACACAAAAATCTCCGCACTCGTAGAGTTTATATTCTGGTATAGGGAGACAATAAACAATAATTATAAATGTTAGAAACTGTACATTTCAAGGAGAAAAGAGAAAGAAAAGCACAGAATAGGACATCAGAAATGGTGATGATGGGGGAGGTCAGCCAGGTGGGCCTCACTGAGAAGGTGACAGCGCAGGTATCTGCAGGATGAGCATTCCAGGGACAGCTATACAAAGACCCTAAGGCAAGCGTACCTGGCATGTTCAAGGAAGAGGCGGGAGAGCAGAGTGGCAAGTGGAGGGTGAGTGATGGGGAGAGCAGCACAGAGCAGAACAGGAAGCAAGGGCAGAGAGATAAGAGGACGTAAGAGACATGCGCACCTCGGGAGAAATTCTGTGCATGTCTGAGAATATTCATGCACACACATCCCTCCTGCCTTTTGTTTTTCAACTGGTAGACACACTGGTACACACTGTTCTGTCTTATTGTTTCACTTAGTTGTTTTTTTGGGGTTTTTTTTTTTGGTATCAGCATGGGTAAACTTGTTTTTTTTTAAACAGCTGCATAGTAATCTACTGTGTGGACATAATAGAATTTCCTTACTCAGTCCCATTTGGATGGACATTTGGGTTGTTACCCATTTTTTTTTTTTCTCCTATAAACAATGCTCTATTGCCTAGCCTTGTACTAAATCATTGCATGGGGAATTCCCTGGGAAAATCCTCCTAGGAGACTGAGCCTGTTTCACATTGAGTCTGAGAATGACCAGGATCCAAAATGACCTCCTCGCCATAGAGAAGCTCTTCTTAAAGACTCCTGATGAGTCGGTCTATCCCAGGGCTCCACCAATCCACGTGAACCAGTCCCCTCAGAGCTGGTCACAAACCTTTTCATAGTGAGGGAGATGGGACAAAAACACTAAAAACCATTCCTTATTTTGTGTTTTATTCTAAGGGGCCCTAAACAACAAAATACAGTTAAGTTGTTTAAGAAAACAGGCTCTGGAATCAGACAGACTTAGAGAAGAAGCCAAGCTCTAACAATCACTATCTGAGTGACCCTAGAAAAACAGTCTCTCTGAATGCCAGACACTCTCCTTCTCTGAAACGGGGACAACAAACCCTCTCACAAGGTGGTGGTCGTGATGATGATTTCAGCACCTGGTGGCGTTAGTGACAGCCATGACAGCATTGTTTCTAAGATAATATTATTATTGTTATTGCTATTGTTTTTGCTAAGATGATCATTAATGTTTTTACCTAAGGTACCGAAGAAATCATTGCCTAGGAAAGGAAATCCAGGTCTGTTGGCCAGAACAATCATCCTAAAATCAGGATGAATCACAACAACATTTTCTCGTCCATTGACATTAGCAGAATCTGAAAAACAAAATTTCTATGTATTCTTTATTGATATTTAATAATTCTTAAGAATATAAAGTTATAGCCTTTAAAAATCACATAAGTAGTCATACTGTTTAATTGTAAAAAAAAACTCTAAGAAATCTGGTTGAACAATTTGCAGAAAACAAAAACATTTTCGAGGAAGTCTGTTTAAGAACAGAGTACTAATAAAGTGTATACTAAATTATACAGGAATCTGCATTTTTATTAAAATTAAATGCACGTCTAAAAAGCAAACTTGTCTAACTGTGTCTTTTACAGTACTTAAACTTGGCTTGAGATGCTGTTATCCCTTTAAAAAAAAATAGAATCCATAACAAGGGATAATCCAAAGGATCCTCAAAGAATAATCCAAACATCCTTTCGTTTTTTATCAAATCAGCATAAAAGCCTGCCATTCTGCACCTAAGCAGTAACTTCCATTCAGATTATGCACCTTGAAACTCAACCACATAGAATAAAGGTCTTGAACACCTAGTCAACTCATTAGAGGAAAGTTGATTTATTTCCATTTAAGTGATTCTACCATAGTTCTTAAAATAAGTAATTTCAAGTTGACTGGAGCTTTCCTCATGCAAACGTTTAAGGTTTTAAGGAAGTGAATGTTACACACTACTGGATGACGTACATTTCAGATAGAACCGCTTGTCTAAACAGCACTTTAAGACAGTAAAAACTTTATTATGGTTATTTTAAGAAGAAACATTTGGCATTTGGGTTTACTTAAACATCAGCCTTAGGCTGTCCATCTTTAACAAATGATAGTTGTGAAGCACCTGGAGTTTTGTTTGAGATGAGTCTGTAAGAACTTACACTTGTACTTTTCTTACGATATCAAAAAGTAACCTTTCAATGTGCCATATACTCATGTACTAATACCACCATTAATTTTAACATTTGATCTCCTTTACTTTTTGTAGTGGCAAATAACAAAGGTATGTGGTCACATGCAAAATTTACTCAGTTAATGAAAATTAAAATGACAATAAAAATGTAAATTGAAAAAAACAAAGAAGACGAAAATCATAGCCATAGAATGGACGCTTTATGAAACCACATGCAAAAGAGCTTCAGAGGTTCTTGTGTTTAACATATTGTCTACAATATTATCAAACTTGAATTTAAAAATTATGATGACTCTTTTACTTCTAGACTATCCTTCAAAAATATATAAACACATGTAGAGGGTTACCAGGAGATAGCCACAGTTTAACTACAAGTTTGTTTCAGGAATTCTTTCTTGCTTTCCATTTACTGTCCACATAATGCCTCTTAAAAGGGCAGACAGAATTCTAATCCTGAAAGTCTGAATGATTTTTCTAAAGGATATCATTCTCATTTTTACCCCATAAATTCATTGTGAAACTGAAATGTTACAATACTTTTACTAGTGCTGAGTTTCCTAGGCTTAGAAATGGCAATTTTGCAATGACAACATCCAAGAAGAAATCTCTGTGATGATGCACGTGTACATTTTTAATGGGGGCCTTCTGTATATGCTTTGTTTGAATACTGAAGATTTTGGTTATTAGTCTCAACTTGTTTGATTACCCTGCAACTGACTGTATATTTTCAATGGCTAGTTATAGATTTCCAAGTCTTTTCATGACACAGAACTTTTAGACTAGAAACTAGAAAATGTTCTCACATTGCATTAGACAATTTTTCTCTGTAGGTTAAACAGATTTATGAGATTTATCCACCTACATTTTCCCAGAGAACAACAACAATATAAAAATAAAATAAAAGGAAGAAGATACCCCAAAACAGGATAACTTCTTCCTGAAGCAGGGTGTGTGTATAATATATATTTAGACACACATATATTCATACATATATATGATAAATACATGTGTAAAATAAAATGTTCAGCATTTTTTCCTAATTACACTGAGCTAATAATAACATTAATTTTTAATATTATTAGTAATAGAAATATAGTAAGACTATAACAAATTTCAGACAACAATGGAAGAAAATAAATTGCACACAAATAATTGAGAGATGAGTATAATAAGGATTGTATGTTTGTATTTTCAGTGTAGAAAATATATGAAGCTGATTTGTCCTAAAACTACTATTGAAATTTTCAGAGATGCTTTCTGGCTATTAGAAAGTGAAGCTGACAAAGCTAGATTCAGACGTATTGATTTTTATAAATAACTATCAATATGGACAACGTGACTTATACTGAACTTATGCCTGTTGTTGGCAGATAAATTAACCAGCTAATTGTGTGATTTGATACCAGAAATGTAAATATTGAATATACTGAAATGAAAGTTGCCTTTTCATACTCACTTGCAACAATGCGTCTTCCATCTGCTAGAATCATTTCTCCATTTTCTACTAGAGTTTTTAAAATACAGGTGACATTTGTTGGGGCTTTGTCTGCCTCATCCACTACCAGAACATGACCCAACTTTACTGCTTTAACCTTTGAACACAGAACATTTATCATAAACAAAAGAACGAAAGCAAACATTCTAAAGTTTTCATCTCTCGTTGCTTTGGATTTATAATAGCTGGTTTTATGTAAGTTATAAACACACTATCACAAAAACGTCTGTAGTAGAGCTAGAAACGAAATACAGGTCTCCACTAAAAGCTTCACATAGTTACTAAAGTTCTAACTCTGCAGTAGTCACTTTATTTTCCTTTAGCATCATAATTATTCCTATGTTGGCGATATCCACAACAATTCACACCCTAGGGTAGGGGAGAATGAAAACAAGAGAAATTAAGGTGCCACGGGGGTTAAGAGGAGTGAGATGTCACAAAGTGACAGTGGACGTTAGAACACTGCATTTGCGATGGCTCTAAGAGTGTACAATTTTAAGAGATCAGGAGGTATGGTGAAGAGATGGGTATTTGAGACAAAAAAAATCAATAGTCAGACTCAAGCAATTCTGCAGCCTATTGAGGGAAGAGCAAATATAGTCTATCTTGTGAAGCAGAGGTTAAATGTGAGAAGAGAGAGACTGGGATCTGAGGGGTAGGTCAGGTCTGTACTACTAAAACCTCGATGGCCAGACCAAGAAATGTGTGCTTATCTCATTAAGTAACAGAATGTAGTTAAAGACTTATGAGTTTACACACAACAAAGGAGTTTGGGGCTACATTTTAGTACATTTAATCTGGCCGTGATACGCAGAGATAGGCTAAAAGGGGCATACATAACAATTTGGTAAGAAAGTGTGAAGACCTGATTTTAGGGAAGGAGGCATGGGGAAAATGGAAATAGAAAGCATTACACTGATCTGAAGAGTTTTCCAGAGGTATAATCCACAGCCTGTGCAGCCAATCAGATGGGAAGAGGTGAAAGGAGAAATAAGAAACAGTCCTAGGTCTTAGATGGCTGAGTAAATGGTGACGTTGTGAAAAGAAAGGTAGAAGCCAGGATAACCTCTTGAAAACACTTTTAAAGAGTGGATAGGAGCAGCTACTCACTGAATTTAAATGTAAACCGAAAGATTTTCTTATATAGTAAGAAATAGCTCATAACATAAAAATGGACCAGATCATAAATTTTTATTACATAGTTCTGCAAAATAATTTTCATGAAATACAGATTAAGAAATAGATGATTTTTTTCTACCACAAATATTTTATTCCATATTCTAAAAAAATGAATATGGATTTTCTTTTTAATTTTAGGGTAAAAATAAACAGAACTGAAAAGGAAAACATGTAGCTTCTACCCTCAACTCCAGCCTTCATATCTTTGTTCAAAGAAAGTCAGGTCCAATCTGGGAGAATTCAGGCAGGAGATCCCAAAGATTCCTATCACCCGAGTCTGGACCACAGAGGTTCTCACGATGGCTTATTTGTTACCACTGCTGCAAAGGGGAGCTATTTACACACAGGGAGTTATCTACACAGAGAGACATGCCTGGCAGGCCAGGATTTCTTTGGGTTTTATGAGAGAAGCTGAGGAATGTTCTTCCCAGCAGCCCAAAACATTGGCCTAATATTTTATTCATTAACATCATTTTTAAAAACATTGTAGAAATATTATCTAATTTCAAAGCCTGTACATTTGAAAACAACAGCAAACTTTCTTTTTTTCTTTTCCTTTTTTTAAAATTTTAGAATGAAAAAGAAATGATTAGAGGATTTCTATCATTTACTAAATTTCTCACTCTGGAGAAAGAACAGAATAAGAAAACATGTTATTTTCCCAACAATTTGCATTTAAATACCCACTCCCCAAATGACATATGAAGGAGTGTTTTCCAGTGAAGACTGAAACATATTGGTATCTGTGGGAGATTTCTCCCACTCATGGCTGAAATATAATTATCATTCAAAAAGCTACAGTTGAGAATATTCATACAGTTGTATTACTAACCAAAGGCGAGTCTTCATACACAATAAGTCCATCTCTAACAGAAGGCTGAAGAGTGAGAGTTTGTACCGTGGTGTCCCTAAAGTTAAACCAACACATTTTATAGTTAGTAAGGAAATAAACTGACATTTGATCATGAATAAAACACAGGAGCATTTCTTGTTTTTTCTTTTAGTTCACCATCCAGCTTTTCCCAAAATCAATAAAAATAACAAATGAAATTCCACTCAGCAAAAGTATTTTGTAAACGCCAATATAAGTTACAAAGGTTTGGGAATTAATCTAAGTTTACAGATTAGCCAGGTTCTTTACTTCTCTTTTT
This sequence comes from Vicugna pacos, assembly GCF_048564905.1. NCBI lineage: Eukaryota > Metazoa > Chordata > Mammalia > Artiodactyla > Camelidae > Vicugna > Vicugna pacos. The sequence continues at coordinate 20,823,349 of NC_133000.1, read as the reverse complement.
TCTTTCAGTAATTTCCCCTGGGACCATTTCACTCTTCAAAATTACCTCCTGAGAGTGGAGAGGAGAAATTTTAAAAATATATATACATTTGTATTTAAAAATATATATATATTTGTATAAATGTGTGTCTATGTGTGTGTATATATATATATAATTTACACTATTTAAAAATAATTTTAATGGCAACTTTGGTGACTGGCATGCTGACATGACCAATTAAAGCAAGTCTATGAGTTACACTTTCTGGCTCAATCTGCCATCACTAGGTGCAAAAGCCAGACTGTCTCACTCACTCCAGGAGCCATGGCATTTTGACCATTTCTGCTAGGATTACTTTCTTAAATCTACCTCTACTGTTTGCCCGACTCTCCTTAACATCAGGATCTTCAGAAGAATTAACAGTGCGCTATCTTGATGCTATGCACCTCCTCACACAATGAGACAAGAAGTTCACACCGCCTATGAATATTTTCGCCAAAATGTGTGTTTATAGCTGCAGGTTATAGGTAGGTCCAGACATTTTAAAGGGGATCAGCTTTATATCTTCACCTTTACTTACATTCGATCTTAAAAATAAAAAATCCTATGGCCATCCTGATCATGTCAGACAGAGAATTAAACTACTTCAAAAGTGTGAGTAGCATATTTCTTTAAAAGAGTTTCAAATTATCTTTTTAAACTACCCTAAAGTAGTAAGTAAAATGTGAAGTTGCAGTTGTGTTGTTTTGAGTAACTTCTACGTGTAAGATACTGTTTGGAATGTGAACTTCAGACCTTAGTGCTATAATATACTTCTGAAACTCCTACCCAAATGCCAAATTTCATCACAATTATTAAAATATAAAATGGGATTCTATTAAAGAAACCTAATGAATATTAGAGGACAATCACTAACAAAGCAAACTTAAGGTACCATTCAAATCATTTAATAAAAATCAGTTAATTGCATTGAAAGGCAGTTGGTGGAGTAGTGGGGGGAAAAAAAAACCTTTGGAGTCAGATCATTCAGGACTCAAATTCTAGGTATTGCCACTTATTAGCCATATGGTTTTAGGTAAGTGATAAAACCCACTCAGGTGGATGACGGATAGGACACTTGGGATAGTATCCAGCACAATACAGAGCAAGCAGAAAGAGTAAAATAATGAGCTATTTATTGGGATCATTACTGCTGCTGCTGTGGCTGAAAGTTCCTTCCCCGTGTGACTTCTACTTGATCTTCAGGTTTTTAGCACAGACAGTAGTTCTTAGAAAACTCCTCTGGACCCTTTTTAGACCAGTTAGGTGGCCTTGCTGTATGTTCCCTTTGCGTCTTGGATCTCCCTATTTCAGGCCTTAACGCACTGTATCATAATTGCTTGTTTTACTATCTGCCTTTGTACACAGACTGTTAAGATTTAAGAGTGTAGACTTGTAGACATCTACCTTATCGCTCATCCTGTCCCCAGCACTGAATGACTGGGTCACAGGATGAATTTAATAAATATTTGTTTACTAAATGAATTCGTGAATAAAATGAACAAAAACACTAAGGTTAAAAAATCAACATTGTAGCTTATAGTGTAACATACAGTGTATGGACTTCTAAATATATTGGATCATGGAACTCTTTTTTTAACAGAGAATCTGGAACTATAGAACATACTTTGGTAAATGTTGGCTTAGATTAAGACTGACTCTCTTAGAAGTGAGGACTCTTCCTTATGTTATGTATTAGAAAGTACAGTCATGTTGAAAAGCATACTTGGGGTCGAGTGTACCTGAGAGGGAAATGGTTTATGTCCATCTTGGACTCCAATTGAGTTGAATTCAGACTTATTATTGTAGCAAGTAACTTCTGCATCAAAGTCCTCATTTACTAGGACTTGAGCAGGTCTGTTGGCCTTATAAATATTGTCGTTTACAATTTCTAGAGTACGTGACTTTTTTTGCAATGAGCTTAAAAGGCTTCTCCCTCTAACTTGACTAAATAGTGATTGGTTTCACTAGTTAATTCCTTGGGGGTTCGGCCCATTGCCATTCCTGACTTCCATCCCAAGCTCCTACCCCCATGATCCTGGTTCTCGTGGGTCTGGTGTCCATTGCTTTCTATGGCCCTAGCACTGCAATTTATAAAGAATCCAACATTATTCCTTTTTCTTCATTAACGTGCAGATTGAAAAGTGTCTGAAATAAAGCCTTGGGAGGTGTTAAGGAAAGTGAAAATACATCGTGACATATATTGGTGCTTGTCAACTTTTAGTATGAATAAAATATTTCTTATGCAACATAAAGATATACAGTCATATATCCAGTTTTTGTATTCCTGGTTCTCATAAGTTTACTGTTGGACATATTTGGTGCCATCTTCTGCTAAGATTCAATTTCTAAGGTTTTAAACAAATAAGAACAGAGTTTAACTAATATCACTCAAATTCACTGTTAATATTCTGGCAATACAGAGGGAGTGGGTGAGGAAGAGAGGTGTTCACAGAGATTTTTATAGCAATATAATGAATTTCTCACCTCAGCTGTCATATATTTAATGGGCAACAACATGACACCTTCCAGCTCCAAAATGGAAAAAGGAACTCTTATATCATCGTCAGTAGAAAGGAAATTCAGTCATTACCTTAAAAATTAGAGTGCTTCACAGCAGATTAAGAACAGGAAATTCAAACCCAATCCCAATTTTAAAAAGGCACCTGAAATTGTTCTATAACTCTTCAATCCTGATAGCATACAGTTTGTCAAATTAGATTTCTCAAAAGACTTTTGTGCTAGAAATAAAAACTGTATGTTTGAAGGAACAAGTGCAAAACAGATGATTCCCACAAGGGACTACAAGTGAGGACAAATACAAATGGAAATCATGATTTTCAGTGGCGTGGGCTTAGAGACAGAGGAGCTTTAAAAAAAAAGTGGTTTTACTCTGTTCTTATTATTGGTTCTTGATCTTATACATCAAAGGAAAAGCAAAGGCTAGTGAAATATGTAAAATGATATTCAGTTAAAAAAATGGGTTGGCTTATACGTCAGTAAGTCCCTTATTATATAAGAGTAGAAAGCCCACTATCTTCTGCATAGTACTTAATACAACAAGAAAAAGCTTATTTTTCAAGGTATCTTATAATATTACAAACTTCAACTGAATAAGTGATGACTATTGTCACAGGTAGCACCTGGATTGATAAAGCCAATACAATGATTCTTTTTCAGAAAATACTTGATTAAAAATCATTGCTCTGCATTTAGGAGCACCTTGGATCAAAAGATGTTAATTCTCTACGTAAATGAACAATGATCTTAAGATATATTTTATTTGCTACAATTTCAATTCTATTATGATTTGTTCCTCTCAAGAATAGCTTTGAAGCATAAGCTGATAAAAGTTAAACAGAGTCAATTTCAACAATCCCGGGGAGAAAAAAACACATTGCAGTAACATTTCCTTAGCCTGTGGTTTAATACAGAGATATTTTTCCAGTACATAACAGTTACCAGCAATGCTTGAGGAATTAATTAGGATGTTCAGCTAGTTGCTGACATTTATGTTAGCACCAGTTGTTCTCACTTCTTACTATCTTACAAACTAAAGCTGTCCATTAATTAGAGCCTGTGTCGATAAAGGGGCTGCGCAAAGAAATATGGTGCTAAACTCTAGTCTTCTTTTAACCCTGTGATTTAAAAAAAGTTTTTAAATTGGATTTATTAATGTTTCAACAGTAATTTTAAATGATCCCAGATGCAATAAAAGTAATTAGATTGAATAAAGACCAGGTTTTTATCAAAATAAGGAAAGAAAATTGGCCTCGTAAGAACAAGCACAATCTGTTCTTGCAATGTTGCTCATGAAGGTACATTAAGCTAATATCTTTTCATTTACTGAGGTGCAAAAGATGCAAAATAGTGATGCTTACTTTGAGGATGATATTTCAGTAAGTTGGTATTTAAATTGGTTTAAGGTTAGCTATCTTTTAGAAAAACAGTAATAGTTAAACATAAGGATGAAGGAGGAAAAAAAGACACACAAGACCTTCAAATAGCTCATAGAAATCTTCTGGAACTCTGTAGTTCATTAAAATAGAGATGGCTATAGTAATGGTCCACTTATTACTGAGAGAGGAGAAAGGAAATATGAGAAAGGAAAGCTAGGCTATGAGAATAGGGGATGAACCATGGTACACAGGAGGCACTTAACAAATTTTTGCTCAATAATTTAAAAAGAGGGATGATTATGAAAACAGAATTAAATGGTAATGATCACCAATAACGTATATGCATAACATTACTGACAGAGAAGCAAATGCTGCTGAAAGATATTTTCAAGTGAGGAAGAGGTTATGGTGTTATCAAGAATGTCATTTCCACAAGGCTTATTTTAAAACAAGGAATGAAATAAAGGTAAGAAGTACTACTAATAATTATCACTAATAAAAGAGAGAGTGGTACTTAGACACAGGAGATGCAAACAGATGTGAGAGTTAAGTGATGTTTGTAAACACTCCAGCCTCTCTGCTGGATAGCAACGTATTACCTTCCTACTAAGGCAAATTTACATTGCCACATTGGGAAAGAAACTCCCTTGAGCGCTCAAACAGAAACAGTTGTTGATTTAGGCAGTGTTGCCACAGAATACAAAAAAGGGAAAGACATAAATTTGCTATGGCTATTGCAGTGTTTGTTAAAAACCAGCACTGGCCTACATCTGAGTCCTCCTAGTTTGGTCAGTCGCTTAAACTCTTGAAACCCAAGATGACTCACCTCTACAGAGGGAATTAAAATACACGAGGGAACATAGTAGAGTAAAAAGTAAGAAAGATAAAAGTGGAAAGAGAAATATTATTATTACATGTGCTTTGAATGCTGTGAGGGAAAAGTCCATTTAGTAAAAGATAAGCAAAACATTATTTCTGCCAAAGGGACTGAAAAGACTCCAGCTCTTAAAATAGTTGTTTTGGAGGACAAATAGTTTATTTAGTCGTCAATCACTCATCACTAATATATCCAGATATGTCCAGATGCAGAAAATCCTAACAAACCATAAAAGGAAGGAAGACATTAGGGGATAACGTTTATGGGAGGAAGTCTACTGCGGTGCATCGCTTTGCTCTTCAGAGGCTGGCCCTCCTGGGAGCAGCAGGTAGAGAACAGCCGTGGCAAAGTTGTCATCGGATGGAAGCTGAACATTTCAAAACAGTTTTCTAAATTGACTTGCTCTCCTTGCCTCGTCTCCTAGCACTATTGTAACACTTCTGTAAAAAGAAATTCCTCTAATATTCAAAGTCATGCTGACGATCAAATCTTTTAACAAAATCTGAATGTTTTGAAACTTGTCTAGTCTTCAAAAAGAAATCTACTAAGATGGTATGTTTAAAATGGGATCTTTTATCTTTACTCGGAAAACTAGCTATTTGGCTTGGCAAATTCTAGGGACTTGACCTAATTTCTTTGTAGGAGCTTCATTTCCCCTTTTCCAGACAAAAAAAGAAAAACAGTAAGCAGGCCTCTTATTTCTCTTTTCTCCAACATTAAACAATGCATTTCTAATCAGTTTTTTTTAAAGGAATAGAAGAATGAAATGCAGATTAAAATACAAAACTGAATGAGTGTGCAGAGATGCACACACAGATGAAAGCAGAGTGTGGGCAGGTGAATACTCTATCCACTGGATAAACCTTTATCAGAAAATGTAGTATCTAGTAATTTATATTTTTTAAACACCTCATTAATTGGGTAATGACATAAAAGTTTGATAGAGTCAAAAATTAATAAGTGAATAGTTTTTTTTATACCAGAACATTCCAGAATTGTTCATTCAATAAATATTTATTGACCATCTACTAATGGGCACTGCTTTAGATAAGATGGATAAATATCTGGGAAGGTAAAAATTCCTCCTCTTTCTGAGTTTAATTAAATTCACAATATATTTAAGTGAATTTATCCCACCACACTAATAACTGACCAACTTTGGTATAGTATAAAGTAGATCTTGCATGAAATCAAATAGCAAAAGATTTTTGACCACATTTCAAAATAAAGTTAAAATAAATATTTTGGATCACTAAGACAAATGATGGACAGGCCTGTGGCTATTCAAGTCAGAAGTCTACCAGCTCTCCATGAACCTGGTTAGGCATGTCTCTTTTGGTTAATAACCCAAAACATATCTTTCGTGTAATACTTATTGCCTAAAACTTACGATATAAGTTGTATTTTGTATATATCATAATATTATTTGCTATAACACAATCTGTGAATTTTTTTATACTAATTTCTGATTGGTCATCAACTTGAAAAAATTCCCAATGCTCTCTGGTTTATTTGTCACACTTTAACCACTTGAGCCAAATAAAAAATAGGATGTAAACAGGCATTAGAGATGGAGAACTTGTAACCTAAAGGAAAACTGTTGAAGTTTTCTGGCGTGTACCTATGGTATTAAGTTTTCACGATAGACTTTTGTAAGGGAAGAGACACTATTGCATCATCAGAAAAATAATACATATTGCTTTTAGCAGCAGAAGGTAAAAAATTCATTTCAACCCCAGCCTATTTTCCAGTGTCATTCTATTGGCAGAGGAGAAGGAACAAATACCTCTGAGGAATTAGAGGGCAGAGGACCAGAGCACTCCTCAAAGTACATTTCTTTGTCATCTTATGCTTTTTCTTAAGCGTTCTTAAAATCTGATGGAGATTTTGAACACCACTTCATAATACACCTAAGTGTTTCAATACAGAAATGTTTACAACACCATTGGGAAAACAGCCACAAGGACCTTTTTCCAGAGCCAACACCTCCAGCACACCGGGGTGAGCGGAGGGCAGCTAACACTGCCCAGCAAATTCAGCATCTGGCCACCTTTTCTCTTCTGGTATCTAACCCACTTCTTGAACCCCAAATTAAAGAAATGAGTGGGTATAAAATGTTTTTTTTCTTCACTGTTTTATGAACTGTGTGAGGACAATGACTGTGCAGTGCCTTCGGAATGACCCTGAAAAGTCAGTATGTGCAGCATTTTCTGACTGGACTTGTGGGCATTTCAACAACTGCACTTTTTAAAGACATCAAGCTGCTTATGTCATCTTGGGACTTGAAAAGTTCTCTTGTTTCCTGGACAATCTCTTCTACTCTTTCAGGAGGAATGTGAGTGTGGACCATTTGTCCTGTTCTCTCCCTTGCCATTTACCTAAGGTTGGTCTGAGGATCTCTAAAACCACACCAGGAAGAAAAAAAAAGTACTCAATACACAGATAAAGCGTAAAATACAACAGAAATGTTGTTAGAGGCAAAAGGCTAAAAATAGGTTACTATCCCAGTGACAAATCCCTATTCCAGTGCTACTCAAAAGTCAACTTCTCAGTGAGGCCCTCCGTGGCCGACCTGTTAAAAATTTTAAACCCCACTCTGGCCCCCTTTTCCACTTTATTTTCCCCATGACACTTACTATCGCACGGACTACATATTTTCATTATCCTCTTCTCTCTCACTATCAACTAGAATATAAATAGGAAGGCTGGGGAGGGAGGTGGGTACAGTAGCTCAGTGGTGGAGCACGTGCTTAGCATGCATGAGGTCCTGGGTTCAATCTCCAGTACCTCCATTAAAAAATAAAAATAAAAAAGTAAATAAGTATGAAGGCTGGGAGAGGGTGGTTAGCTCTTTTGTTCCTGATGTGATCATCCATGCTGGGAAAGTGACCAGCCCCTACTATGTGTTCAGTGTTTGCTAGAATGGTTGCATTCCAGTAAGCTACTCCAGTCACATGCTCTAAGGCTGTCCTGAACTACTGGTGGCGCCTTAAGTACTGTGCCTAGTTTTGTGTACATTTTCTGGGAAGTTTTTTCTTCCCTTCCCCCTACTTTGCTTGACAAACTGTTAAGGTCCATTCTTTACAGGTTCAACTCAAATATCACCTCCTCTTTGAAGCATTCAGTATTTCTCACTTCTGTACTTGCCGCTGAACTAACTGCTCCACAGAAGGCACTTCACACTTAAGAAACTTTTTCATTGCTCATGTAACCGCAGAACCAGCCCAGACTGGCCCTATCCTGTTTCTAACAAGATACTGAGTTGTTTTTCAGAGACAGCAGAACAAAACTGCAAGTCATGCAGCTGAAGCATGTGCAGAGGAGAAATTTTGACCTCAAATAACACCTGGAACCAAAACTTCTACCTCCTCCTCACCTCCGAACCAAAGGACTGGGACATGACCCGAACCTTAACACCGGACCCCGTCAGAGTCAGAGGGTCTGCTGTCCAGGAAGACCGGGTGCTGAAGCTCCCTTGACCACACCTGACCAGAAATGGCCCTGTTCCAAAGGCCTCCAATTGAAACCTGTCTTGCCAGTGCGTCTGCATACCAGCCCTCCTCCCCGAACTCACAAAAGTTCATGAACCCCAGATTGGGGAGACAGATTTGATTCCTGCCCTCTGTCTCTTTTCTGGTTGATCTCAAAATAAAGCTCTTTTCTTCTATAAAAAGCCAGCACCATGGGATTGGCTTCTATGCACTCTGAGCAGAGAGTCCTTGCTTGATAGCATTCTTACGACTGTCCCCTAACTAGGCATACCATTACTGACAAAAGAATAGCATCTTTTTTTCCCTTCTTCTTCTTTTTTCTAAAGCTCCCCTACCCTCCTGCCTGGGAGGGAGCTGGGCCTCAGAAGGTATATCCCCCAGAACCCCAAGGTTCTACACGGTGTCTCACAGGACATTCTAGGGCTTGAAGGCTCTGTAGTGGGGGAGTGGGAACTTGGAAGTGGCCACCTGACTTCAAGGGGTGTGTGCTATGGTACTTGCATTGATGCTTCGTGTTGATTTATCTTGGATGTTCATTTGGCCCCCTCCTCACCGGTGATGCTACAAAGGTCTCTTTTCCCAGATGAATGCTGCAAGAATGGTCCCCAACTCCATCGCAGCCACAGCTGGTGCTCCCTTGCCTCCATCATAGCTAGATCTTACACCCCACTCCCCACACCCCTGCTCCCATCCCCTTTCAGAGCCAGGACTATTAGAGATTTATGGGGATGGGTTAAAGTAACTGGCCAGGTCCTGAGGCCCTCTTCCCCACTCCCTCCTCATCCTTCCAGGCCCAGCTGTGCTGCCCTCTAAGTCCCGAGAAATAGATTTTAAAGTCTTCTCTCCCCTGTTCCCATTTCTCTCTCTTCAATTAGATATTCCTTTCCTTGAGCTCATTCCCAGAGGTGGGAGTCTCTCCTTTGCGCTCTCAGGGTTTGCTGTGCCTCGGTATTGGGAGGGGGTCATCCCCGGCCCATAGTCAGAACTCTAGTGCCTGCCAGGATCTCTAATTAGGCACCGCGGTGGTGGTGGTCAGCCCAGCCTTTCATCATGGGTGCTGGGGACCTCACCCCCACCATCATCTTTTTAAAATATATATATATATTTAACTAGTACCTATAACCATGCCCTGTACCTTCTAAACATGCAAAAAAAAAGTTTGCATAAAGCATAAATGAACACATAAGTGTATTAAACATATATTATGTATTACCAGTTAGTAAAGCAGATTATTAGGTGTGAAGGGTTATATAATGAATAATCCAGAGCTCCCACTTTCAAGAAGCCCACATCACAAGAGAGACATAAGATAAATACAATTCATGTCAGAATGATATAAGAGAAGTTAATATAATATAATAATGTTATCTAATACAACAGAAATCAAAACAAAGTTCAATGGGGACACAAAAGAGAAGCCAATTAATTCTGACTGGAGACACCCGGATCTTGATGATTTTATATGATTTTAACTGGCAGGGATGAATGGAAGGTGCTTCCAGGCAGAGGAATAGACAAACATGCAGAAGTTTGGAGATACAAGAGTAGTTTGGAGAAACACTGAGTATGTCTAGAATATAGTTACATGGAGGAGAGCAGAGCTGGATAGGTAGGGTGAGGCAGAGTGTACAGTTTTCCTAAACACCACGTGTAAGAGTCTGACTTTCATCTCATTGGAAACGGAGGACCCATCATCTATACATCAGAGAGAGGACTCCCTAAGTGGATGTCTCACCAATGGATGGGAAGGAACAGGCATTGCACTTATTCATTTGCTTAACAAAAGTTTATCAAACATCTACCATATTCCAGAAATCATGCTGGAGGAGGCAGTTCAAAGAAATATCCCTGTCCTTAGGGAAAGAACAGCATCTAGCAGGGAAGACAGAGTTGGAAACATGTAATTGATAAAGAATTACATGTATGATTCAAGGTGAGTGCCTCTAAATGTACTGTTAATAAAAGGTTTTTTTTTTGAGAAGTTACATTCTAAAATATACAAAAATAGAAATAACAACCGAGCTAAAGATGAAAAACAATACCTTAGAGACACTTTTAAATTTTCTTCGTTAATAATACAAAAAGACTTTTTGTTCTCATTAAAAATTAAAGAAGGATATTTTGGAAAGAACAATGTAATTAATACACTTTATTATTTGTGTAACTGAAAGGCCCAGCTCTAAACTTAGTTTATTTTGATACTTATTATAGTTGAAAAAGAGCTCACAAATTTGGATTTGTAGATGCAAACAGAAGTGCAACACTGACTGCACTCCTGATAGTTCAACACGCATTTTTCAATCTCATTTATCAAAAATATAAAGGTTTTTGTTACAGTTACGCTTGCGAATTTCCATCTTTCCTGATGTCAGTGTTTTGCAAACTAATCAGAGAGTGTCACATTTTATATTTTGAATAAATGGGTTCACAACTCACTCAAATTCTTCATTTATAGGAAATTGTATTCTAAATTATGCTAGTGTGCAGAAATGAGACATTTTAGGAGTAATACGATCTATTTCTACTTCTGACACCAAATGTGTGGGTTTTTCATACCCAAAAATTCTCTAGGGGTCCTAGAGTCATCTTATTAGCACATAAAAGACTCTCGTCACTCTGGAGAGTCCAAGGGTCTTAGAAATAGGGATGAAGATAAAATATTATAACAAAAGATACCCTTATCGCACAGGAAACTATACAAGGGTTTTAGAAGCTCTTGTGCAGGGAAAGGGAATGAAGACCTAACATATAATTATTATATCACAGAGTAACACACATTTATTTTCAGCCACAAAAAAACCTAACAATTGAAATAGTGATAAACATCTGATTTAAAAATGCTCTCTCCAGAGAAGTTTTTATTTTAAGGAGTTATTTTCTATTTTACTGCTAAAGCATGGCCTTTAGCATGAAGGGTCAAATTAAATGTTTTTTAATTTTTAAAATGTCTATTATGTAGCATCTCTCAGACAGCCATTAACACGCAGATAAATCATCAAACTGTGAAATCCTGACTTTGTAAAAGACAAATGACAGATCGCTTAACAGATCTTTTAAATACTTTACAATGAGATCACATGTGAGACTGTGTAGCATAAAAGATTTTCATGGTCAGTCCCCAAGTCATTACAAAATACTGTAATAGTTCTGGCTTTACTTTAAAAATCTTGTTTTTATACGGTATATCAAACTGGTGACATCGTGTAGCGCTTTCTGCAAGTCTATTTTCAATCTTTGTGGCAAACGCTGTGTTTTGAATCATTACGGAGCAAATATATTTCATGTGTGATGTTCTCTGTAACCTTATTCAAGAATCTTTCTTCCAATTAAATCAGATTCTCCATCAATGGTTATATTTATACAATTTTCTGTTGATTTTATGTTATTTGTTTATATTTACATTATTAATCCTATTTCCAACACAGGACTTTTTTTCAAGAATCTTTTAAGCCACTGCCCATTATGTGAGGGCCAGTTTAGTTAAAAGTAGGTAACATAAGTCATAAATCTGCTAAACAGAGCACAATAAACTGTCATGTGTTGTCACATTATGCAAATCAAATGAATACCTGAGAGCATCACTGTCATTTCAAAATACGAACTCCCACAATTCTCTCTGGATATGTCCCATTTTCATATGTGACAAACTGAACAAATAAGGGTACAAATGTCAATCTGTAGACTAAATATTAGTAATCCTTAGCTCATATTTTCAAGAGCAAAGTAAATATAAACTCTAACATCTTCCCATGCTCCAGTGGATGGTCTCGAACTCTTCGGTAGGTGCTCCTCATTTTGAAAAGCACTTTGTACTAATGGTGTCACAAAGAAAGGAAACAACACCTGCTTGTAAAGGAAAAGGAGAAGGAAGAGTCTAAGAAATTTTTCTTAGGAGAAAAGACTTTGATTTGCATTTTGAAGAAAAAGTAAGAATCTCCCATATAGATTTGACAGGGAAGGGCATTCCAGGCTACAAGAGCCGCAAGTGGCAAGTTATGGAGTCATGAATATGCATGTGACACTTGGGAGCCACAAGCTGTTCATATGGTTAAAGCATAAGCATGTGAGAAGGAAAGGTTGGAAATTACAATAGAGAAACAGATGGGGCTCAAACTAAGGAGTATGGTCTTGAGGTTGCTGGCAGTGTGAGTCACTGAAGGGTTCTGAGCAGGAGAGTATATGATCAATGTCATTGGTTGGACAGTCTGAAGCTCAGGAAGGGTAGGTTGGAGCCCGAGTGTTCAAACAGGAGCCTACTGCAAGAGTCCAGGCAAGAGAAGATGAGGAAAAAAATTATGGCCCAGAGGATGGAAATGAAAGGATTTGATCACAACTCTAGAGAGAAGGAGAAGAAACTAATGTAACAGTCCAGGTATGGCCAGTGATTGTGGGAAAAGAAAGAGGCAAATATTTGGGAGACCTTGAGAAATGTAGACATGATTTTGTAATGATTGGCTGGCAAGATGAAGGACAGGGAAAGGTAAAATGTACACTGATTATAGATTGGTGACCAGATACAGGATTCCATATGTTCAGAGAGGAAATATCTATTTTTTCCTTTACCAATCATACAATCAACACTGACCTACTGATACCCACCACGAATGAGGTACAGAAAAGGGGCTGGAGGATATTTATAAAGGAAAAGTTGGCATGAAGAGATGGACATTTTGGATTTGAAATGCTCCAGAGATACCAATGTGGAGATACATACATTATATATATATATATATATATATATATATATATATATATAATATATATATACATACACAATATATTTTATATATATACATATATTTTTTAAATGCAGCTAAGAAGTGAGGAAGGGGCAGAAGACATGATCCTCACCTACGTATGGACAGAAGAAAATACAGACTTACAGGGAAGAGATTTCATTTTCACTGTCCTAGATGCATGTGACATACGTCATTTAATCCTTACAACAACCCTATGATGAAATTTGGGCTCAAAGAGGCCACATTTGGACTCACTGATATAGGGGCAAAAAAGGCAACCCTCTTGCTCCCAGTGGGATAACTGAGCAGTGCCATGCACGCTCCAGAGGTCCCTGTGAAGAGGCTGAGGCCAGACTTCATCTAAAACCACATTTCCATAGCCTTATCCTGATTCCCTCACTTCTCTACAAGTTTCCCCTAAAAGCTCTCCCTCTAAAACCATTTAACGCCAACATTTCCCTCTCTGGCTCTGCTTCGAGAGCACCCAGCCTAGATATCTGCTGACTGTTTGGGCGAATGAATGAATGAAGTTAAACGTAGAAATGATTCTTAGGTTTTTCCAGCAACGCTCTTAATTCTTTTTGCGCCAAACATTACAGATTCATCTCAGTTAACAGAAATTAGTTAACGGAGCTGCGAACTGAGCAATCCCCTTAGGACGCACATCTACTCACACAATTTAAGCACCTCACCCATCTCCTTCTGCTCACGTTTGTCACTGTTGCCATCATCTGAAGAGTCTGGCTATAGCAATATGTCTCACGTATAAGGAATAGTACTTCATAAAGCTCGACAACAACAAAAAATTCAGATTTTAATGAACAAAAAGATGGTTGGGACATACGTATGACCTGGGCCCAAGATATCTCTTTACTCTATCTGCTCACCTAAGGATGCTGGGAGGAACCTGCAGATGATGCTGACTGGAGAAGACCAGCGAGAGGAGAGCAGGCATAAGTGGTTAAGTGATGTTATGTATATAAAGAGAATCTGATATTGAAACAATTTTGAGTTTACTTTTATTACAACTAAGGACTAAAACTAAAACATCCTCCCCTCATCAGAGTACCACTCATTTTATAATTGAAGTCAGTGTGAAATCATGATTTTCTTAACAAAAATCTGCTTTACAAGTTAAAAGAAAAAAAAAAACACAAAGGACTGGAAGGTTTAAACTAAATTGATAGCAGTGATCGATTTGAACCAGGGGGAGATGAGATTGGCAGTGGTGGTTCAAGGGGATTGGAGCTATAGTGTTTTCTTTGTGCAAAAGGAAGAGCAGAATCAAACTCAAGAAAAATGTTAATAGTTGTTAAATATGAGCGATAAATTTGGGTACATGTTATATGTTTTTATTTACATTTTTTGGATTTTTGAAGTTTTTCTCAAACTAAAAAAGTACGTAACACTTGAAAGGAATGTATCTATTCTCCAGTGGCCAGGGATAAAACAAAACTAAGAAAAAATACACACTGCATCAGTGGTTCTCAAGCTTATTTAGCTTGTGAATTAGGAAATGAAAATGAAAAAGAATCCCGTAGAAGCCTGCTTGTTTCCAGTCTTCTCTTCCAGGGTAGCTTAGAGCATGCTGCTTGCTGGTGTCTACAGTTTCAGGGTCTGTCTGCAGCTCTGAGTACAACCTACAACCACTACTCGGGGTGCACTGAGAACTGAAGCAGGGTCAGCCTGGGAGGAACATCACGTGAAAGATCGGAGGGATTAATCTGGTTTACAATTTTATAAATTACCTGGGTAACAGACCAGAAAACAGAGCTGCTCAAGTTACTGATGGTTCACCTCAGGCGAGGTGTGTTAAGAGACAAAGTTGGTTAAATAATCTGGAGGAGTGGTCAAGAAACAGAAAACGAAATGTAAGAAGATACTACTGTGGAAAAAATGGGAAAATATGGAATAATCAGCCAAAGGAAAGACCTTAGGATTAAGCTGGGCAAGGATTCAGAATATGAAGCTAGAATTTTAAAAATCAGGCTATTATATATATATTGAAGTACAAAATGTAAGAATTGGTGGGCCAACAGGCTTACCATATGGCTAGTACTTTGGTGAGGTACTTACTAAAGCACTGTCACCACTAAAATACTATTTAATCAGCACAAGAAAGTCAAGAAGCAGCACAGTAATTAGAGCAGAATGCTGAAGCCAAGACTGTATGAAGCCAGCTGTGTGACCTCAGACAAGTTGTTTAACCTCTCTGGGCCTCAGTGTTCTCATCAGCAGAACAGAGAGGGTAGTGGTACTGGGTGGATTTGGAGATCATCCAGATAAGAGTCAAAAATCATTACAAACCTAAAGATCTACGTGGAAAAGTTAGAGGTACTGGCATAATTCATTTTGTTAATAAGGCAGTAGAAGGCATTCTTAGTGGGAAAATACTGTCCAACTGCTGATAAAAATGTTTCTAAAACACCCTTTTCAAATTCATAATGGGGAAAATGAGATAGAAGGAGTATCCCAGAGGTTTTATGCACAGTTGACATCTAACGTGTCTCCAGTTCTCCATTGCTCTTATCAGTGCTAAGAATGTCTTGATAGCTCAATAATAAGTTTTTCATGAGGTTTCAGAAAAGCTTTAAGTTTTTCTATTTTATACTGATAAATCTACTTACCCTCTGGGACTTTGTGAATTTCAAAGTTTATCTTGTCACATTCAGTTAATTCAGACTGAGGAAAGCTTTGTATGCTGCATTATGCTGTGCTTTTTAAAGCATGTCATCGCCATCCACTCCAGGATATTTGATATGGAGAAGGTTAATGCTACAGTTTTACACTTCGTCTTATCTCATTTGATTTCATAAAGAAAAAGTATATAAAAATATGAAAGGGGAAGAACTAGGGTTTTAACAATAACCGTCTACAATGCAATGCAGTGGTCCCCCCCTCCTTAGTCACCTTCCTTTTTCCTCTCAGCCTCCATAAAGTTATCGATCTAAAATAGCCAGCTAAGCCTATTTCAATACATCTCTTCTTTCCATTTTCATGGCCAGTGTGGTTGTTTGGCCCCAACAATTTTATCTGGATTACTGCAATCACCTCCTGGTGTTCCCTGTGATTCAAGTCTGATATGACTCCGATATACCCACAGACTACGGTTCTAATGCTCTTTCTTGCTTAACTCGATCACGTTGCATTCAGGATAAAATCCAACCTCAGCAGGACCCCTGAGGTTCCCATAAGGCCCACATCTTCCTCTTGGCATCAACTCTTGCATCTAAGCACATACACCCCATGGGACCCAAGCTCCCTCTCACTTCCTCGTTTGAGACAGCTTGTTTTCAATAACCGTAATGCCCTGTTCTGTGTTCTACATTTAGAAAACTCCTACTTTATCTCTCAAGGCTCAGTTTGAGTGCCACCTTCTCCAGACACCTTCCACCATATCACATGCATATACTCAGAGGTTCGGGCACCTCTCTTCAAGGGTCCCACGGAATCTGCATGCGTCTCTTTCCTGGCTTATATACTACAGTGTATTATAATGTTGATGGATCTCACCCACTGACAAGTAAGTGAGCACATCTAGTCAAGATCAACACTGTCATCTATACAGTCAGCCACAGGTTCTGCATCCGAGGACTCCACCAATTGTGGATTGAAAACCTCTGGAAAAAAAAGTCCAAAGTTCCAGAAAGCAAAACTTGAATTTTCTGTGTGCCAGCAACTATATATGTAGCTTTTACATTGTATTTATAATGATTTAGAGAGCATATACATTGTATTAGGTATTACAAGTTACTCAAGAGATGATTTAAAGCATATGGGAGGATATGCATAGGTTATAGGCAAATACTATGCTATTTTATATATGGGACCTGAGCATCTGTGGGTGTGGGTAACCGTGGGGGTCCTGAAACCAATCCCCTACAGACAGTAGGAATGTCGGTACATCATCAGTGCCCTAAATGGCTATGGGCAAACAACAGGAATCGAACAAATACTAATTATGTGAATAACTAATATATAGTGGAAAACCAGACTCCTACACTCAAAAAATTCCTTATTTAGTTGGGGAGGCATGACTATGGGAAGGGGAGGGGATAGAAATAAGATATAAAAATTAACTAGAATGCATATCAGAGTGAGGTAAGAAAGTGAGATATGTGGCAAGAAACTAGTATTTATGAGTTAGTATTTAGGTGCCTAAAATGTGCCAGACATTGTGGTTGGTCCTTTGCACAATCCCCTTTAATTTTCACAACCATCCTGAAGGGTATTATTATTTCAGTTTGATAAGGTAAGGAAATCAGAAGGAACTTAAGGCCACATAAAAGTTAATGTGATCTTAACAAAGTTTATACAATTTGATCTCTAAAACCCATGCTCTTTCTATCTCGGTGGTACAAATTCAGTCCCATGGAGTTTCAGAAGAGGGAACGGTTACACCAGAATGACAAATTAGAGTAGATTCCATGTAGAAGTAATAAAGGATCAAATCTTGAAGAACTCGGGGAGAAACAGAGTGCATTTTAGAGGGAGGAATAAAGACGGGCATGGATACAGATTCAAAACTTGTGAGGAGGACAGAGAATGGTCCAGTCTGGAATAAGCTGAGCATACCTGGGGGAAATCCCCCTGAAGAGAAAGTTGGGACTTTACTGGGGGACCTGGGAACTCCACATTTATAATGAGCGCCAATATTAGAAAAGTAACCCAGAGCATGTAGGTTGTGCTGATTATTGGACCTGTACTGTCATCTTTATGAAGGGCAGCAAGAGAAAACAAATCTGGTAACATAAGATAACTCTGATTTTCATACAGAAGTGCACTTTTTTAAATTCAAGGAGTAAATATAAGTACAGAATTTGACATATCAAGTGTCCTCTTTAATGTTAAATTAACATACCATTGTGGAAAAAGAAATAAATAAATGTATTTCACAAATGTGAGCCATGTAGTCTCTTCTGTTTAAAATACATACCATAAAAGTCATCATACCCAATAATCTTTTAAATTATTGAAATCGTACTCCAAGGACAACATCCTGATTGTAACTAAAAACATGAATTGCCCAGCTTGCTCATTTTATGAGCTCTGAGCATTAAAACGTAAGATGGCCATACTTAGAAGCACACTGGTTGTACGTTTTATTTATGTTTGGTGATGGTTTTACTTATCAAGATTGTTTCGAACGGCTCATAACTAATTTTGTTGGAATGACATCCATAAACTAAATTGAGTGTGACTGATTATTTAGATGGTAACATCACAAATCCATTAAAAGGGATCTCAAATAAACAGAGTTAACGACCTTAAGTAGGTCACCCAGAGATCAGAGAAGTTCCAGACATTTTTTTGGACTGCTATTTTTAGGTCTTCTAAAACATATGTTTCTCTTAAAGCAATTTCATGAGCTTAAATTTTATGGCAAATATAGCCATAAAGCTGTACATAATAAGGAAAAAAACTGTCCACATTGAAATTAGTAAGAACATCAGTCCGTTTACTGAAAACCCTTTAATAATATATATTATAAACAGAAATGGAGCTTTTCACTTCCAACTTTACATAATAAATTGAATATCAAATACTGACAAATAGAGGTACCCAGGGTCCCAGGGAAAACGAATAGATATTTTATTTGTAATACTGTCATCAATCAGTGATATAGCAATGAGTGCTACCAACAAAATAATAAAAATATATGACTTTGAAAATTTTATTACACTTTGAATTTAGGAAGTTTTTCCACAGATAATGTATCTATATATTTATGTAGCCAATATCAGAATTATTATGGGATATAATCAGCATGAAATTCTTTACTGTTTGTGAATCATTTGTTACTTTTCAAAAAAAGATTGATATAAGAGACACTCCAGGCAGAAAGTAAAGCATGGTACAGTCAGCCCTCCGTATTCACAGTTTCTGTATCATGGACTCAACCAACCTCAAACGGAAGATACTTGGGAGAACAAAAAATTTCAGAAGTTCCAAAAAACAAAACTTGAATTTGCCCTGTGGCAACTATTTACACAGCATTTACATTGTATTTACAACTCTTTATGTAGTATTTACATTGTATTAGGTATTATAAGTAATCTAGAGATGATTAAAAGTATCTGGGGGGATGTGCATCCATGGAGCTTCTGGAACAAATTCCCTACAGATACTGAGGGACGACAGTGTCTCTAAGCTTCTAAACTTTGTCAAGCACCTTGAATACTGTCTTTTTCTTGTCTATTTAAAGATAATAAAATATAGACTTAAAAGAGATATTGCAAATGACCTTGTCTACTTCTATTACTCAGAGATGAGAAAACGAAACTCAAAAACTAACTCAAATATAGACAACTTCAAGCACATAAACTAATGGTTGAAAATCACTTAATCATTCACATAAAAAAGTTAAAAAATGAACAGCACATTAAACCCAAAGAAAATAAAAGGGAGGGCATAATAAGGCTAAAATCAAAAATTACTGAAATCTAAAAGAAACATACAAAAGAGAGGTTCAACACTGCCAAAAGCTGGTTGCTTGAACAGACCAATTATGTCGCTAATTTCCTGGCAAAACTGATCATGAAAAAAAAAAAGAAGACAAATAACCAATACCAGAAATAAAAATGTCAATATCATTACTGGGCCTAAGGACATTAAAATATCATAAAATATTATAAACCACCTTATGCCAATAATTAGAAGACAAGGAATAATTCCAAGAAAAATAAGACTTATTAAAACTTCTTATAACTATTAAAGATAATGAATTACAAAAAAAAAAAAAAAAAGGCCTGTTTGCTATGAGCGTGATGGTGACACAGACCCAGGAATAATGACTAAGTTCATGTTATATTCCTTTTCTTCCTTTTTTGCTGATTGTATTATGTAACCTTCATAATCTACAATCAGAATTAATTGAGGTAGTTCAGCTTCATATATTTTTCTTTAAAAATATTTTGATGTCCAATATACAGAAATGTAAAAACTGCCCCACCATACAAAGGGACTCTCACGTAAAGAGCAGGAGGAACAGAAATAAAACTGGTACATCAATACATGGGCCTTTAAGAAATTATTTTTAAATTGTATTGGAGCAAAGTCAATGGTTAAACCAGGTCGTAAGAGGTTGTGGGTTTTATCCCCTTACCTGTGCAGCTGGATATATTCTCGGGGTCTATTCAGCAGGTGAAGGAATCTATCAACAATCTTGTTTTTTCCTACACCCTGTAATTACAAAGAAAACATTAAATGAGAGAGAGAGAGACTTTAATCTGGAGGTAAAAGAAACCAGAAGAATCTCTTACCAAAATCTACTTACTGTTTTAGCTTATTGTTAATGAAAACCAAACTAGTAAATGTATACAGCACATCTTTTATTCATATCATATTATCACATAAAGGTTTTTTAAAAAATTTACTTCTAAATACATTAGCTCCAAGTTATATTCATTTAAAAGGAAATTCATAATTATTTTAGCCTTCTTCAACTTTTTTTTCTGTTCTATAAATTTTACACTGAACTGTACACATTAGAGCAGAGTATTATCTATTTCTGATTTGAAGAATGGCATCAAAGGTGAGCAAGTAAGTGTGAAAACAATGAGTTTTTCTAATCAGCTCTTCAGAAGTATGGTTCTCAGTTACATCAATACAATACTCTATTTTTCTGTTTTAATCAAACACTCATTTCTTTTCCTTTTACCCCACTTTTCAGTCCTTCAAAACCTTAGAAACCTAAAATTATAATCAGGGTTTACTAATAAGTATCAATTATCTCTGTTCTTCCTAGAAACACCCTCATTTCCTTACCACTTAATGATGCCAAGAGTTGCTGTCCTTTTGCAGACAACAGACTACTAAGAATGGAATCCACTCCCATGCTATTCCTCCATTTTAAAGTTTTCATTTAGAGGTGGAATACTCTGCTAATGTGATTGTAAACCTTTTAACAAGTAGGTTGTGTAGGAAGAGCTGAAGTGGTTAAAAAAGCTGAGTTTTCTAACATATGTTCTAGCAATAAATAACACTTACTGATTTCTCGTACTGTGCCAGGCTCTATGCTAAGTACTTTTACATCATAGCAGTTTCATGAGGTAGGTATGATGATCATTCCAACCTTATAAATTGAATTAGACAACGCGGTCACATTACACAGCTAATCACAGTGGAGCCAGGATTCAAACCCAGGTCTGTCTGATTCTGATGCTTATGCTTTTAGTCCCTACATCACAGATTACATTTCTTTCAGTGGGAAATTGATTTTAGTAACCTGGGCCTTGAATTACCTCCTTCCTCACTGCTAAGAATCCGTCCTAAAAAAAAATTATTAGGCAGGTAAGGGAAATGTATGGTACCTGGCAGCAAGAACAGAAGAAGCTCAGTCAAGGGAAGCAACCACTATTATTGTTATTTCTATTACATACCCAGATTTCTTGTCAACAGGGGCATCTGCAAGCACCAAGGACAGAAATTCAAATGAACTAAATAGGTATTTATTGAGTATCATCTTTGTCTTAGCACTGTGACAGTCCCTCTAAGACAAATTCTCAAAGGGAATATGAGACTATAAATGTCACAGTTCTCAAAGGGAGGAAGACATATACACTTGGAGCACAGAAGACAAGCCACCAGTGTAGATAAACAACTGTTAACTGATACGATGTAGGTTCTTATAGTCTTAGAATCTCTTTCTTCTCTTTAGTCCATTAAATATGTCCCAGGATGACAGAGGCAACAGAGATTAGCCCCAGGATAATATATGCAAGAGAGATGAAGGGGACTGGAATGATTCTCAACTACTTAATAAACAAGACAGAGGTATGAAGCATGCACAGACAGTAGCAGGCAATTACGACCCATTGTACATCCTTGAATCGGAAAGAAGCACAATAAGACGAATGTTTAAAGAAAGATAATATGGCAATAATATGCAAAATATACCGACAAGAGAAGAGACTGGTATCCAGAAGGTCGATTATTTATTCATTCAACATATAAACACGTATTTATTGAGGGCTGGTACATGTTAGAGAGAGAAGAATAAATAAGAAACATACGGTTTCTGGTCTTATGGGGCCAGAAGTGTGAAGACTAATAGATAGGAAGGTCAAATAGAAAAGTAGGTAGAAAGGGAGCAAGATATAATTAGACAACCAAGTGAACAAATAAGAAACTTACCAAACAGTGATAAGTTCTCTATTGACATATAAGATAGGGTGAGGGGATTGATACTTGACTGAGTGGCGATTTAATGTGGATTTGGAAATGAAGACCTTTCCTTAGGTAACTTTTAAGCTAAGATCTAAACAACAAGGAGCCAGTATTATTACAATTACAAAAAGGGGGCATTCCAGGAGAAGAGGTGCTACAGCTGATGCCCTAAAATAGGAATCATTTAGGATATCTGAGGAACAGCCAACGTGTTCAAGTGCTGTGGGTGAAAAGAGAGTATACAAGATGAAGACATGTAAGCCAGCAGGGTGAGAGTTCTGCAAGCCAAGGTGAGGACGCAGAGTTTTCCTCTAAGAGTGATGGGGAGCCCTTAGAAGGTTTTCAGCAGAGAAGTGACATGAACTAATAAAGATGGTAAAAATACCACTTTGGTGGAGGTATGGAGAGTGAATTATAAGGGAAGGGGTCAAGAAGGAGACTGGGAAACCAGCTGGGATGCTACTGCCAGGGTCCAGGTGAGAGAATGGTGATGGCTGGGATTAGGGGGTTTGAATGGAGAAGGGTGGATTCAAGCTGTTTTCCAAATAAAGCTGAGAGAACTTGTGATGGACTGAATATGGGATGAGGGAAAAGAAGGATTAAAGATTACTTCTAGACAATTCCTTGAGCAAAAAGATAGGCCAGACTAAGGGGAAGATTTTTTTAAGGAGGAAAATCAAGAGCTAACTTTATCTTTGTCCAAAGCACTTATTACCATATCACATTCTATCGGTTTATCTATTTGTGTGTTGAACTTCTCCCCTCACTAGAAATGTAAGAGAGGTTGCTTTGTTCACTCTTGTATCCCCAGGACCTAGAACAGCGTTGGCACAAAGTGGGCACAGCTTTGTCACATGAATCAATCAAAAATTCTTTCTCACATGTCTTTCCCAAGCTCCAGCTGAGACCCCATCTTCCTAACTGTCAGCTGAACTTCTGCACCGGATATTCAGACTAAACTCATTATGATTTCACCCAGGCCTATTACTTCTTTTTAACCTCAATGTCATAGTGTTGCCATGTATCCAGCTGCTCAAGGAATGAATCTCAGAATGTTTCTGACTACTCTGTTTTTCCCCAATCTCATTCAACATGTCCCCAGAATCTTTGTAGTCTCTATCTGCAAAACTTTTTCTTTCTTTCTTTCTACTCCCTCTTTCTCCCCCTCCCCTGCCTCCTTCCTCCCTCTCTTCCTTCCTTCCTTCCTTCCTTCCTTCCTTCCTTCCTTCCTTCCTTCCTCCCTTCCTTCCTTCCATCCTTCCTTCCTTCTCTCCTTTGTGTAATTTATCAACGATTTTAGTACCTAATGTTATGGTTACTATACTGAGTAGGCTACAATGGTAACTAACACAGCTACAGTCCCTGGTCACACTCATAGTTTATAATCTAGCAGGAAACACAGACAATGAAGCAATGTAATAGGTATGCCTGCGATGAGTGTCATGCTATGGGACATACAAAAAGCTTGAAGATTTAACTGAGGGCTCAGGAAGTTCCACCACACACAGTGATATTTCAGCTAAAATATCCAGGAATTAAAGAGGTAAAAGGAAGGAGGAGAAAGGGGAGTGTTCCAGGTAGAGAGAACAGTGTGCACAAAGACTTGTGGGTACCAGTGAGCTGGAGAACGGGACAGGTCGGAGAGGAGTCAAGGAGCAGGAGTGAAGAAAAGAAGGGTAAGAAACGAGGCTAGAGCAGGAGGCAGGGTCTAGCTCTGGCAGTCCTGGAAGCCACTTATGAATTTTGCAGATACTAACTACTGCATACGAAATAGATATACAACATGTTTCTTCTGTATAGCACAGGGAACCAAATTCAATATCTTGTAGTAACCTATTATGAAAAAGAATATGAAAACAAACATACGTTGTGTACATGTATGACTGAAACATTATGTTGTGCACCAGAAACTGACACAACATTATAAACTGACTATACTTCAATTAAAAAAAATTGGAAAAAAAAGTTTGGACCATTTCCTAAAAGCACTGAGAAGCCACTGAAGTAGAGGGGTAATAGGATCAGATTTTCATGTTGGAAAATCGTTCTGGTGAAATGGTCTGGCAGAGAGCAAGCATGAAAGCAAAGGAAAGCCATTTGGAAAGTCCTCTTCAAAGAAGAGGCAGGAGATGATGCCTCTTAGTTTAAACTAAGGAGCAGAGAGAAATGAATGGATTTAAAAGATATTTAGGGGAGGGATAAACTGGGAGTCTGAGATTTGCAGATACTGACTGGTATATATAAAATAGAAAAACAAGTTTATGCTGTATAATACAGGGAAATATATTCAATATCTTGTAGTAGCTTACAGTGAAAAAGAATATGAAAATGAATATATGTATATCCATATATGACTGAAGTATTGTGCTGTATACCAGAAACTGACACAACATTGTAAACTGACTATATATACCTCATTAAAAAAAAAGACAGAGATTTAAGGGAAAGAACTAACAGGACCTGGTGATGGACTGGATGTGGGGATGAGGAGCTAGAGAAATCAAAGTTTCAGTTTTGGGCAACAGGGTGGAAGGTGGTATAACTTACAATACGTATAAAAGGGGAGGAGAAGTATATTTGCTGGGTTGGGGAGGGAAGTCTAGTTTTTCAAAACAGGTGGTTTAATTTTGGACATGTTTACTTCAAAGTGCCTGCTTCCCGTATCTGCTCCTTCCTCTCCCCTTCACTGCCACTGCTCAAGGGCAGTCCCTCATTGTGCGCCAATTCCTAGAAAGGGTCCTATTTGGTCTCTCGCCTCCGGACTTATGACAGGCCAGGCCACAATTTGTTTAGTTATTTTTCTAAAACAGAGAACTCATCAGGTCATTTCCGGCTTCATTTTAAAACCTCTGATGATTCCTTCGAGGAAATGCTAAAAGCATAACCAAGGAAGGAATTTCTGTAAATATCCTGAGCAAAATGAAACACTCAGTGATCTGCTCCGTCCAGTCAGAATTCCCCCCTAGAACAGAAAACCCTCAGGATTACTTGAACAGAATAAAAACATAAATAGTATCTTATTTTTCCACTGGAAAAGCTACACATACTCATTTTTCTCAATGAGAAATTTAGAAGATAAAGCACCACCCAATGCAGAACCGCCAAAAGAAATCTGCTTCTGTTTTCATTTTGTTCCTGTACGTATCTATATTTACTTATTAGTCAGTATTCTGTATATACCATTTGTATCCTTTAATAAAAATGAGCACAAAAGAAGTAGGGCTTACATCATAACTGAATCTCACTGAAGGTAGTAGCGAGTGAGTAAAAATCTAAAAAGGGAGAAGAAACTTATGGAATGAGAGATTGTCTCATGAGGATGGTGCTTCTTCCATCCCATTGTGTTCTGTGTGACAAGGTCCTGGAAAGAAGGACCTTCACAGAGGTAGGAGTCCCTGTAACTACAGAGTTAGGAGGAGGAGGGACTATGTTAAGCCCCATGGACACCGAGGACAGGAGGGGAACACGCTCCCAGTTTCTGCGAGAGAAAGGATGAGACACAACTTCGAGAACTGGGAAGGATGCTAGGACTCTTGTGACTTCCTCAGGCTCGTTATTTCAGTTCCCCCGTTTCCTCAGAGAGACCAGCAGTAAAATCCTTCAAAGAAAGAGGACTTCTGGGCTTATCTTCCTGGACCAGAAGAAGATACAGATTGGGAAACTCTATCCATCTCTTGTCAAGGTGGAAAAGGAGCAAGGAGCAGAGCTGGAGAAAAGGGTTACAGAGGGACGGAGAGAGCAGGGAAGAGAGAACGGGTCTATGAGTGGGACTTGGGCGAAGAGTAATTGTCCTGGGATGGAGATGCTGAAGGATCCTGCCACAGCAGATCAACTTGGAAGGATGCCCTCTGTAAATCTCACCCAAACGCGTTCCTAAGTAGCCAGCTGTCTCCAGAACCTTTGTGCCACTGCATCTTTGCTCAGGTTGCTTCTTCTGACTGGTTTAGCCCACCCTCCTCCAGCTCTCTGTTCTCCTCCACTCACCCCTTAGTGTTCTGATGAAATGTCCCCGCTTCTCTGAAGCTTTGCCTGACTCTCCCATTGTATTCACTCCTTCAACTCTGAGCACCAGAATGGCTCCCTCCTTTGCACTCCTGAACCGCTGTCTTCTACAACCCTCAGCACACCAGACTGCAGTAACTGGCATGTGTCGCACTCCCCCTGGCCAGGATTGGCTCTCCCCTGTGCTCGCATATCATCTGCAGGTGATAACTATTAAAATTTGAAGAAAGAAGGGAAGAAAAGGAAGGGGAAGTCATATGATTCGTTCTAGCTAAAGGAGGAAGAAACCTCTTCCAGGAACCTTCTGCTTCCTTTGCGCCAACAAAGAGAAGGAAACTAACATTTCTGGAGCCCTCCGCTGTCTGCATCCACACCCTTTCAGGGCTTCATCACTCCAGTGCCCATGCCAGCCTTGTCAATGGGAGGTAACCCCTGTTATCGAGAGAAGCGAACTTCAGTTCTAAGCACTTAAGAGCCCTGCACATAGCGGTAATTTGAAGGCAAATCCATTCTGACTTAAAAGATTGGGCTGTTTTCTATTTCACCGTATTGCAAAACAGAATGTCAGGAGGGAGCCTCCCTGAAACGAGTTTATGTGAGTTTACATGAGGGTTTATATCCTGTCATGGAGTCAAAGATCAGTCACTCCAAGACTATCAAATAGCCCAGCACACGGGTCCAGGAACTCCCTGTATGGCATCCACGGTTCCAGAGGAAGAATAGGAGAACAGAGGAAGTCAACCTGGATCTTTTCTTCTGCAATAATTTTTTGAATGGACTTCCAAGGGAGTGTTTGTCACTGCCGGTGTTTAGCTTTCCCTCGTGCTCTCTGAACCGTCTTAAATTTGGGCCTTCCTTCCAGTTTTCTCTAATTCTTCAGTAACTTTCATAGAGTTAGATCAGTTTGTATAATATTTAAACATTCTTTCCATAGGGTTCTAATTTCCTTTTCTAGAAAAGCTACTATATAAATGTCATTAACAAATACCAACTGCAGTCAAAAATAAAAAATTTTTAAAAATCCTAATTATTACAGTAAAATCAGGAGAAATAAATTGCACTTTTTTTTTTAACCTTAAAATTTCCATCAAATGTTGAACTTTCTAATTCTTTGTCTAAAATGCCTGAAAATAAACTCATTATACTAGCAGTTGGGAGACCTGGACAATAATCCACCTCAATCTCTCTCAGGTGGAAGTTTCTATCATCATCTTTATTTATTTGAATAAAGAGGGCCTAGACAAGCTGATCTCTATCTTATTCTAATATTCTTTAGAGCAACAACAAAATCAGAGATTACTGCTATATGAATCACTGGAAATTTCTTATTTTCCAAATTCTCTCAGTGAACATGCATTATTTATGTAATCATAAAAAAATTTCAATGAATAGTAAACAGTGTTAAACATTTGCAATAAGTAGGTTTCCTGTAACAGAGCCAACAAACAGGACCCAGAAGTCAGACAACTTATCATTCAATTGTACTACGAATTTGTGGGACTCTAAAACACACTTATAAAGCTTCCTGTCAAAGCCATAACCTCCTTTGCAAACAGGAATAATAAAATCCACATCCTTGCAATTTCCCTTTGAAATAATCTGTTGCTATAAATGGCAAAGATACACTCTTTGGTAGTTTGGTCATTAGGTATGACCAAAGCAACCGTCACAAATATTGTGGGGAAAAAAAAACCCAACGTTGTCTACAAAAACAACATACAGATTAAGAACAAAAACAAGAAAAATATTCACTAAGAAATAGTAGATGAACAAACTAAATGCTAAAGAGAATGTGTAACGTGACAAAGACTTTCCATGTTGTAATTCAGGCAACTTCATAGCAAGAGGTTTGAGAAGGGACACAAAATAATATAATACAAATTAAAGATGAGTGTAATTATATTTGATGAAACCAAGTATTTCATAGCCTTGGGACTCCCAGGCTGCTGGAGATACCAGAAGCACAGCACACTTAGTTATCAAATTTCCTGCTGCCACCACCAGCTGGGGACACAGGCAGGAAAATTTCTGGACAAACTGTTCAGTCCCTTTACAAATATTAGATAATTATTCTGGCATTGCAACATGGTGTTATTTCTGAAGTTGCCGAGTAGCAATCTGCCAGGGCTCAGTTCAAATCATTAATTAACAAAATTCACACAGTCTTTAATTTTGGCAATAAAATATTCACAGTATCTCAATATTAAATAATTCAGCAAACATTTACTAAGCCTCTACCAGGAGAAAACAAAGCCCACGATCACAATAAGCCTATAATTAATAGATGGAATGAGATACAAAGGATTATATAGAATTGTGGAGTAACAATGTGTACAGAGTCCTCCTTAGTTAGTATTGAATGTATGTTTACTGATTTTCATAGTGTATTAAAGATTTCAAAATTAAATGCAATGAAAATTCAGAAAAAGAAGCCTGGGAAGAAACTCAGAAAGAAATTTCTAGTCTGGAAGAAATAAATATGTTTTGCTTTCGTTGTGTAAGTTAATCCAGAAGTTAAATTGGCATGATGAAATTTACTGTAGAAAAGATTTCCTCATTGGAAGTTCATCAGTATTGGTGTAATTCTGAGTAAAATGCTTATACTCATGGAAATGGGTCAATATTGCTAAGGATAAAGAGAATAGAAGAATGTACCTTCCCACTTTCAAAGGGACTCGGGAGGCACATCAGCTAAATGCAATAATCATGCTTTGCTTGGATGCTGACTAAAACAAAACAATTGTCAAATGACACTGTGGAAATGACTGAAGAAAACTGAAAAGAAGGTTACAGCCTATTAAGAGGTTATAATTGATTTGTTAGGTGTAATAATGGAATTGTGGTTATATTAGAGATAAAAACCAGATATTATATGAGAAGTACATTATGTAAAAGAATGGTATATTAAAGGATGACATAGATAATATGTCCAATACAGATAAAACAAGGCAAACAAAATGCTGATAATTGTCGAAGCTAAGTTATGGGTACAAAGAAATTCATTATATACTCTACTTTTTGAAGGATATATTTAAAATTTTTTCATAATAGAAAAATTTTAAATGTCCTGTACTCTGTAGGTAAAACATAGTCCCTGGATTATTATAAGCACTCAACATAAATTAGCTATTATATATTATCATTGTCGTTGTGTTATTATTATTACTGGTCTAAGAATTAGTGTAGTATGGTGGAAGAAAGCCTGAACTTTAGAGGGCTGAGTCCTAACTTTGCTATTAACTAACTACGTAATCTTGAGGAAATATTTTAACCTTTTGAGTTTTAGTCTGCTTATTTGTAAAATGTGGCCAATAAAAACATTTATCCCAAAGGCTTGCCATAGAACTAAATGAAGTAATTTTAAAAAGTATATTGGAAATTATAAAACATACAATTAGTACCATTTTTAATCCTTGCTCATAAGAAACTTGTCATTCAATTATAGATGAAATTTGTAAAAAAAAATCGTAACAACTTTAAAAGAAAAATGAATTAAATAGTGATAAAATACGATAGAAGTTCAGAGGAAAACAAGATTATTTATTTCTATTTTGGGGAGACTATAAGACAGGCTTCATAGAGGGAAAATAAAATCTGAGCTTTTGAAAACTGGCAGGATTTTCAGGGGCAAAAGTGAGGGGAAGAAGCATCGTACGAAGCAAACAATATGAGGAGTGGCTAGGGGAGCCCAGGGGCTTGGTGTACTCAAGGAGGGTGAGAAATTCTGATATGGAAGAAGTAGAACCATAAAAGGAGTTTGGAGTCAGCCAGTTTTGAGTGTTTCCCTATGAAAGAGATTTTATTTGCCAGGCAAGGGGGAATCACGTTGAACTTTTAGTAGGAAAACAAAATTAAAGAGATGCTTTCTAAGATTTACTTCACTGCTGACAGGTCAGAAAGTGCTGTGGAATTGGAAAGAATATCTAAAGAATCAGGACTGTAGAAACATGAAGCACGTGAGAGTCAGGGACAGAGAAGGCATCCTATATGACAATCAGCCAGAGCTACTTTTTATTTGAGAAGGAAGACATAATATATTAGAATTTTAGTAGAGGCAAAAAATAAGAACCATGGAATACAAGGAGAGCTTAAGTAATAAAAATTCATCAAAGTACTATTGGTAAAATGATACAAAGGACTGGCTTAAAAATGGAAAACAAAAACAAAAAAAAAACCAAGTTTGACAAATCCAGCAAATTATTGGACTATATTCCTGTATCAGTAATCATAAATTATTCATTGTGCCTCCTTAAATATAAATTTTGGTAACTTGCTTTGCAATTTGTCTAACATCAGAAACTAGGAGACATCACTATATGCAGATGGTTACTTTCATTTCTTAAAACAAAATATTATGTATTTTTAAAATAATTCTTACATAAGGGGGTAACTGAGCATTTTAGAACACCACATTACTAAAATATTTTTTCCTTTAAGTGTCTGATAAAATGTAGCTGCCTCTCAAAACTTAAGTATTCTTATTCAAAAACAGAAGTTTATTCAAAAGAAGTTTTTAAACAACAAAAAAATTGTGTGCCTAAAGGCTGAATCTATAAGCCAAAATATTCACAATAAATGTTTTGTATATCAAATAGAATATAGCTCCACAAAAGAAAATAAGATACAGGGAGAAAGGAAGCTTATTCTTGAGGAGAGCTGGGACAGAAAAAAGCATCACTAGCTTGAAAATAGCCATTTCTCTTTTCTCCCTGTCAGTAAAGATGAAGTGAATAGAAAGTCATGCTATACGATTTTTTTTTGTAAAGCCCGCATAAAACGCCTAATGGCATGAAAGGTACATGTCATGTTATAATCGCAGTAAGCAGAAGATAAAACATGTAGCGGCATCCTAAAGTGGTTCTACAGAATGCAGCATTGTATACTAAGGGGTCATCAGACATGCGTAATTTCAGGGCACCCTGTCCCTTTTGGCTGACAGGCAGCAATTCTGTTTCATTTACTGGAAAGTTGATGTGCAATGCCATAAAATCCCACATAGAAAATGAAAAGGATAAAAAAAAATCCCTTTTATTTCACTAAAAAAAGACGTGGCCGACTTTATTTTGCTATGATAAGCAATGTTTGTAGACCTGTTTTTGGCTTCTCAATAGTTATGAACTCTTGTCTAATTACCATAGATTCTTAGGAAAGATAGTACTATATGGAAAGAAAAGATGGGATCTGGCTTAATAAAGATGATAAACCTTGAGATATCTCAAAATCAACACTTATTCCCTTTAATTTCCTCATTGTCAAAGTTGCTCATCACAGAGTAATCTTTGAAAGCATCTCTATGTTTACAACTTCAGCTATAGAAAAGCTTCTCTCATGGACTTCAGCAGCCAGTTTCTAGTTTTGCAAACAGAAGGCTGGGTAGACTGTATCTATCCACAGAGGGTGTGTATTAATAGCATTCATTACAGTTTATTGTATAATTATACTAACCCACTGTTGGCTTCTTTGCTGATATTTAACCCCACAGCTTCAATTCTAATTACCTTGTTTTTGTTTTTGTTTTTGAGTAGTCATCATGTAATGTTTTAGAATGATAAAGAGTAAAGAAGGAGACTGATCAACTGCCACAAATGGTTTACTTAGTTTCAAATTAAATCATGTCATTAAAATGGGCATTTTCCCAGATGGTTGTCACTGCATTTGAATGAAAACACTGGTGACACTACCCATGAGAGCTGAGCACTGGTAACACCGGTGACGCTACCTGTGAGAGTTGAGCATTGGTAGTCCTTAACCTACCAGCTGTAGTTCCCCTTGCCTGTCTTTTTCTTTTTCCATTGTTCCGTTTCACAAGATGGAAATAAGGGTGAAGGTGAGAAGGTGCATAAGATATTAAGAGAGGTACTGAAATACCACTGATAAATGAAGCAGGGAGTTTTCAAAGGTACTGATGAAGGACCTGAGTTACTATGACTGCAAAGGTACACATTCCCAAAAAAGAAATATGTTAGATGACCAGGACTCAGAGGGAAGCACAAGGAAAGAGAACACCTAACTCCATCCAGTCCTTAGAAAAGCACATCCCCGTGGGGCACTTGCTGTGCACTTGACAACAGATATGACTCAGGGCTTTATTCTCTCTCGCACACACCAAATGGAAGTAGTCAAGAGTAACTGTCAGGGACCTAGAACACATTATGCTAAAGGAAATACACCAGACAAAGACAAATTGGAACTTAAAAAGAAAAAAACAAGTGAAACTCATAAAGACAGAACAGAAAGGGATTGCGAGGGTCTTGGTGGTGGGGGAAAAAGGGAAAGGTTGGTAAAAGGGTACAAGCTTTCACTTACAAGATGAGTAAGGTCCGAGGATCTAATAGATAACATGGTGACTATAGTTGATTTCAACACTGTATGGTATACCTGGAATTTGCTAAGACTGTGGAACTGAAATGTTCTCACCAAAAAGAGAGAAGAAAAGGTAAATATGTGGGGTGATGGATGTATTATTTAACTTGATGGGGGGATCCTTTCACAATGTATATGTATATAATATCATCACGTTATACCCTTTAAATATGTTACAATTTTTTTTGTTAATTATGCCTCAATAAAGCTGGGGAAAAAATAAAAGTCTAACCATAGACTCTTGCTCATATTTTAACATAGATGGTAGCTTTTGAAAATAAGTTGGAAAGGAAATGAAATTGGCTATAGTACTCCAAAAGTTCTATTTCGATTTTAACCAGCCACCTTAAGTCCAATTTTTACTTACTGACCTGGTAAATGGAAGCATGTAAAAAGTTGTATCTCATTTAATTAGCTAAATACTAATTAGCACTTAATTATTATTAGAAAAAATTAAATAATTAGTATTTCGCTGTTCTGTCCCAGCAATAATGCTGCCAGTCTCTGATCCCATCAGTGTATAATCATATCTAGTTGAACGGACCACTCAAGTATTTTCTCTCTTACGTGACACTCCCTAGATTCTATCTCATTCATTTGTTCCTTTACCAAAGAGTTGCAAATTTGCAGAATAAGAAATTTAGTCAGAAATTCTATCTTAGAACGTCCTGAAAATAATCCAAAAAAACCGTAATTTTAAATTCATACTACTCCTAAATCATTTTGGCTACTCGAAATTTATTCCAAGTACTCCTCTAAAATCCAGTAATCCATTCAGCAAGTACTTGTTGAATGTCTGTCGTATGCAAGGCATCAGGGACGAGGCAAGAATAACTAAGACTCTTGTCAAGCGACTCTTTCTTTTCAGCAGAGAGAAGTCAGGTGGATGCATAAGCCTAATAGAAGTCAATCTCTAAATGACCTGCTGTAAGAGTTCAGAGAATGGGGCCAAACCTTCAGGCTAAGTGTTTGGGAAGACTTTATTAAAGAAGCATATTATAGAATATTACAGCCAGAGGGACCTTAGAAAATACCCATTCCAATCCTATCATTTTACAGACAAGAAAATGAAAGGAAAGAAAAATAAAGCCCTTTAAGGAGGAAGAGCATCTACCCAATATCACATACAGAGTAGAAAAATCTGGACATTCAGAAAGTACACCTCTGAGTTGGGGGGGAGTGTGGTATAGCTCAGTGGCAGAGCGCCTTAGCAAGCACGAGGTCCTGGGTTCAATCCCCAGTACCTCCATTAAATATGTCAGTCAGTCAGTAACTAAATAAATAAATAAACAAACCTAATTATTCTCCGTCCCCCACCAAAAAAAAAAAAAAAAAAAAAAAGAAAGAAAGAAAAAGAAGGTATGTCTCTGGATGCCCAGTCCTCTGCTTTTCCATGATCCCACATCACCACTCTGAGATTGCAAGGATTTCAATAGGCAAAGACAAGGGAGAGAGAGAAGAGAGCATGTTGGTGGAGACTGAAGGCTGAACTACAACAGGACAGAAAATTGAGGGGAGAAAGGAGACATTAGGCTGCAAGCAGAGTGCAGTCAGACAACGGAGGACGTTCTCACTAGATGATTCTGTAGCAGAATTAACTTCTAAAATCTCAAAGTTCCTTCAACAGTGGTATTATTATATGCCACTGATGGTCTTAGAGGTTTACAATGAAAGAACAGAACAGCCTTCTGACACGAAAAAGGCTAGCTAAACGTAGCAAATTTGTAATGACTACAATCTCCATTTTTTTGGTTTGTTTGTTTTTTGGGGGGAGGGAGGTAATTAGGTTTTTATTTATTTATTTTTAGTGGAAGTACTGGGGATTGAACCCAGGACCTTGTGCATGCTAGGCACACACTCTACCCCTGAGCTATACCCTATCCTCTCCAATCTCCATTTTTCTATTTTTCTCTTTCTCCAAAGTGGAGGGTGACCGACTAGGGGTAAAATAAGGTAAGACACTGTGTTCTGCTGATGACAGATGGGGTTTGTGACAGTGTGGACTGATGGACGTCTGTGATATCCCTGCCTCCTGCCTCGCTCCTTCTGAGCATCTTTTGCACCCTCGACTCAGTGGTTCCTTAGCCAACTCTAGGCATCCTGGAAATGTGTGGGATCTCCCAGCCTCACCAGGTGCTGGTGTCCTCCCATGCACCTGTAGAGAGGCAGCTGCTCTTCGCTGCACCCAATATCTAGCCCTTTGCCCTCGTGTCTTTTTCTCCTCTTTGGGACTAGAAACAGGCTAGAGGTAGCATACTAGATTTCACACCCACATTTGTACAGCACTCTAGAGTAATTACAAAGCACTTTCATAGCCTCTTTTTAATTTATGGTAATGCAGAAGCAAGCCTCTGTTCCACCTCAGCCCTCACCCTGTATAGCTCTCTCCAACCCCTCAGAGGTTAGAATATTCTCCCCTTCTCTCTGATTACTGGCTAGGTTCTAACTTCAACCTTCCAACCTAGACAACTCTAGTGAGTCCCTGACTCTGTTATCAAACTGAGCTGTAAACCCTGCCTTTACCAGGAAGCTCCTACTGCATCCCACCCACGAAACCCCAAGGGTACCAGTATCTCAGTATCATCCAGGATATTTCAAAGCTGCTTGAACATCATAGCTTGACCTCCAGGAACTTCTTTTTGAAAGTCTGCTCCTCAGCAAAATTCTTTCTCAAGCCCCAGCTCTGTAGGTTCTTGTTCTACTCTCTTCACCATGTTGATCTGCTGCTGTTGAGAGGCCAAGAGAATCTGTGTCTAAGGCCATTCAGGAAACAGCAGAAGACCTGAAAAGGATGCTCTGATTACACTAGGGTTTAACTACTTATAAAAAGTTTGTGAAGTACTCTCGATATAGAGCCACTGTTTCTCAAAGTGAGATGAATCATCATTTTTCAGAGGCAGATGAGAACCTGACCTCCTGGGCTTCAATATCAAGAACTGAATGTTGGACTGTTAACTGATATCCATCCTCCCACTCTGGTACACAGACTCATCAGGAAAAATGATTTTTCAGGAAATAAAAGTAGGTAGGGCTTTCCAAATAGCTGGAAAAACAAACATGAATAAATTATTGCTTTCCTTTTAATTCTTGTTTAGCAAAAAGTGAAACAAAAGAATGATAAAGTCCTTTGTAACAACACAGTGACACACAGATTTAATTTTAACAGAGCACCTACTATGAGCCAGGCACAGTGTGAAGTGCTTTCTGCACATTATCTCATGTGATCCTTACATCAGCCCAAGAGAGTATATACTGTTTGTATTCCTGGATTAGATATCAGGAATCTGAGCCTTAGTAAGATTAGCAATTTGCCCGACGTCATAGCCATCTGTAGAAGAGTTACTAGTGGACCTCTACCCAGCTAACCTCCAAGCTTGTGTACTCAACCAGTAAACCACTCAATTGGCCCATTTTTATTTTTTAAAAAATCAAAATTTTGTAAGCTTGAAGGACTAAATAAAGAATATGTACTGTTTCGGTGGGGAGGGTGTAGCTCAAGTGGTAGAGCACATGTTCAGCATGCAAGAGGTTCGGGGTTCAATCCCCAGTACCTCCTCTAAAAGTAAATAAACTTGATTACCTACCCCCCTGACAAAATAAAATAATTAAATAATATAATAATAAATAAATAAAATATGTTTTAAAAAAGAATATATACTGTTTCTGTAAGTTAAAGGAAAGAAAAGAAGAAAAACAAACTTCTTCTGAAAGCTTGTTATCCTTAATTTAAGACTAATTAAAAAAACCAGAGGTGCTGTTCATTGTGAGTCTGATAATTCCATTAAGGAAAATTATCAGAAGCCTCTAGACATAAAATGTCCATCTATTCCCTCCATAAACATATTAAATATCTACCATGTAGTAGGCACTAAGCCAGGAACCGAGGATAGAGAGATGAGCAAGAGAACCATGGCCCCTGCCCTTGAGGAGCATACAGACAAGTTGGGAAGACAGTCTTTCTGCATGTAAACACAGTAACATATGATGAGTGTGATGAATGGGAGGTGGAAGGAAGTCACGCAGAAGCAGGGGAAACCTGACTCAACTAGGGGCAAGGAAGGACCGCCCTCAGGGTGTGGGAAGGGGACTGGGAGTGTAGAGAGAAGAGCACATGCCAAGGGCCAGAGTGGAGATAAGAAACTGAAGGAAGTTCAGGATGGCTCAAACTAACACCAAATGCAAGAAAGGAGGGAGCCAAGGTTTAGGATTGGAAAGGCTGGAAAGGCTGCAGGACACCATAAATCAACCTGAAGACTATACCTAAGGGCAATGGGGAGCCAATTTAAGCAGAAAAAGAGACAGTCAGATTTTAGTTTCACAAGTATCAATATGGTTGCAGAGCAGAGTAGATCCCAGTGGGAGTATGTTGGGGAGCAATTATATCAGGGAACTCTGGCTGTAATCCAAGTGACAGGTGATGGATGATGAGCCGGGCTGGGGTGACAGTCATGGGAAAGAGTAGATACTTACAAGGTAAAATGGACAGGAATTGATGGAGGACTGAATGGGGGTGGGGGTGATTTAAGCTCTGAGGTAATTCTAAAGTTTAGAAGGTAGAAGACCCACTCTCATTGTTTAATTCAACCAGTCATTTAGTTGGGAAAAGAATAATTTTTGAAAACTTATTCCAACAAGGAAAAGAAACTCACTGCTTTTAAACTGTTACTATCATTTTTTCATTAGTACCTGAGTTCCGGCCATAACTCACCTGGTTACCAACCAATAATAGGTGTTCTCCAAGAAGAAAGTCTTTAAGCATATCTTCCATCACTACCATGTGCTGGAGGAAAAATGACTAGAGGTTAATTATTTTTGCATAATCAAGGTAAAACAAGAAAGTTAACTATAAAGATATCTTCATGGAAAGTAAAACATCTATTATAATAGACAATATTCAATTGCATTATTTAAAAAAAGTAAAATCAATGCTTTGGTTATAAATAAGTTATATAACAAACTAGATCACTAATGTTGGAAACTTGAAATAGTCCATCTGAGCAAGACTCAGCCACTGACCAATATGTATTTCAAAAAGTTTTTATAATTGAATTCAAATACTTTTCAGCTATTGCACTATGTAGAGATGGCTTATAATTTAATATAATATTTAAATTACACTTGCTAATGTAAATACACAAAAGCTGTCTAAAATAACTAGAGATATCTATGGAACATTTTACACTGACTTCTTCTTAACATTACCTTCAAAGTATATATATATATATATGTATATGTATATATATATATATATCTTTAGAATTAAAAATACATTATTCACTTTCTATATTTTAAAATTCAAATCATGACAAAATAGAATAAAAGAACAAGATTAAAATTGTTCACAATAGCCACAGAGGAAATTACATTGCTCTTTTGCATCCTGGAAAAATAGGACAATCTTAAGTAGGTCACCAAGGCTCATCCGGGGGTTGAGAGGGAACTGTATCGCAGAACGATTAATACCCCTATTACTTTCTCTTGGTTTCTGCATCAAAACAAGAATGGTCTCATAAGCACTAAAGTTACTGAAGTTCTCTATTTATAAAAAAGGCAAATTAACCTTTTGCATCTTATATGTGCTGTAGGTATTTTTCTATTCGTCACTCATTTTTCTTTTTTTAACTTGGTTTGTAATTTTTTTTTGACACATAGAATATTTTCCTTTTACTTGTCATGTTAAGCGATACTTTCTTTCAGAGTTTCTTTCTTAGAAAAACTGAGTATGTTTTTTCCTTCCTTCAAGAATAGATGACTATTCCTTAATGTTTGCCTTGGTAGTTTTTATTTTTTAAAAATGCTTTCAGATAAACCATGGAACTAGAGTTTTAACAAGGCTTGAAATAGGGTTGAGCTATTTTGTTCATTCTGGATTACTCTGAAGAATAAAAAGAGACATTATTAATAATTATGCTGGGACAACAAAGACAAACAGGGACTATTTTAAGCAAACCAAGGTACATGGTTACCCTAATTAAAAGGGAGCCATAGAACATTCTTTTAATCTATGTTCTAGTGATAATGTAGTCTGCAGACCTCTTCCATCTAAATAAGATGAAAAATTGGTGCCAATGTCCAGACAACATTAGGTTCTTCCAGAAATACTAATACGCGTGAAGGATAGGTAGGAAAGTTCGAATGAGCACCTAGAGAGAAGGTTAAAAAGCAATGTAAGTGCTGAAGAATAACCAAACTATACTTGTCTTCTCTACCTTTTCTCATGTCCTCCTACTTCATGGCCTCAGTACAACTAACTAGATTATTCAAATCAACAAGCATTAGCTAATGCTAAGGTCACTGCCTACAGAACTCTTTCCTTAACCTCTTGGCCATTGGGTACCATAGACAATTTCTTAAAAGTCTCCTCTTCCAGTCATCTGTCTCTCCTGATTCCCTCCCACCTCTCTAAAAATTTCTCTCTGTGGTCTTTTGGGTTGTACCATCTTCTTTTTTGTAGCAATTCCTTAAATATTGATTTTCTAGCTTCTTCTGTTTTCTCTCACTGCCTTTCTTTCTTGCTTTCCTGAGGGTGGAAAGGGGTTACAGTATAGGGCAGAGCAGGTTATGCCTACTGACACTGAGGCACCCAGCTGACGGGCGAGGGTGGGCTATGTGCAGAGTTGGGGACCCACACACCAGTGCTTGATGTGCTACTTCTGACCCTGCTCTACCTAAATCCTCTCATCCATTCCATGGCTTCAACCACCAACTTTACACTCATTCTCAACAGCAAGTCTTTTCTCCTTGACTCTTGTCCCAGATTTCTGAGCAACTATTGAATTATACTTGGCTACTTCCCAGTCTCCTTGAACTCAGCACATCCAAAATCTGGCTCATTACTTTCTCTTCAACTTTATCCTGTATTTCTTATTCCAATGAATAGCATCACTCTTGACCACCTGACCCTACCATCATCATCATCTCCTGCCCATTTCAATTGGCCCTTATCAAAAGCCAGTAACACCAAGTTTAAGCTATTCAGCCACCTAAAAGTCAACTGTATCTATCCTTTCTTTGGTATGGCCCCAGCTTTCATCTAGGTTGTTATCATCTCTGGCCTAGATTTTTACCAGCCAATGTGGCGTCTCTATCTTCAGTCTCTCCTTGAGTCAATGTGTTCTCCACGTTACTGACAGTCACTTACTTCTCTGTCCACAATCATGTCACTTCTGTTTTTCTCTTCCAAATTCTTTAAATGACTCCCAATACCTTCGGAACAATGGTCACTCCTCACCTTTTTGATTTAGTCTTAGCCTTACTCTCCACCACTCTGCTACCATGTGTTCCAGTCACAGGCATGATGTAGAAGAATTTTCTCTTTACTCTTCTGTTTACTTTTCCAGCAGACATGGAGTGAGGAAAAATCTCTGACTTTCATCTAACACAAAGTTTCATTGACTCTAAATAGCCCTGCAGTGTGTCCTCTCCACTCTGTCCCCACTATCACTGC
This sequence comes from Vicugna pacos, assembly GCF_048564905.1. NCBI lineage: Eukaryota > Metazoa > Chordata > Mammalia > Artiodactyla > Camelidae > Vicugna > Vicugna pacos. The sequence continues at coordinate 20,783,345 of NC_133000.1, read as the reverse complement.
CTTTGTTCAGATCCTTCATAACGCTTGTATTGCAAGAGCCTCCTAACTATTGTCTCTCTGCCTTGGTTCCAACTGAAAGGCAACATTAAAGAACGAATGCAAAGTTAGCAAAAGTGGAAACGTGCTTAAAATCCTTCAATGGCTTCTTCACTTCTTCTGAATAGGTTCCAAATTCCTTAATTAGCAAGGCCCAGATAATCTGACCTTTTCTTAAATTATCAGTTGCATCTCTTGTCACTCTTCCATATTTGCAACCTCAGCTCTGCCCGTGACAATTAATTAGACATAGCTCCCTAAATGAGGCTACACACTCATGTAGCCAAGCCTCTGTAGAAGTGCTAGTGTCTTTGCCTGAGACTCTCCCTCAGCTTTGCCTAGTAAACTCATTTCCATGATCATTCCAACCTTGGACCATCACTTCATCAATGTTACATAGTAACCTGTGCGTACTTCCATCACCCTGTGTAATAATGACATGTACTTGCTTGCTTTTTCCCCTTGACAGATCCAGGCAACTTGGGTCCTGGAACTGTGTGTGTGTGTGTGTATTCTAATCTGTGTATCCTAATACCTTACAACAAGGCATGACACATGGTAGATGTTTAAAATTTTTTTTCAGATCTATCTCATTAGGCTTAAGAGGCTATTGATCTCTTTTCCTCAAAATTCTCCTCCTTACTACTGCAAGTGTAATATTCCTTAATGACAGATATAAAGAAATAATTTTCCTGATTATGATCATTCAAAATCTTTTTCCTTCTTTCATTAATCCACTCAACACATATTTACTCAATAGTTACTATGGGGCAGGCACTGTGTTACTTGCTAGAGATACAAAATTAAAATTTAGAAACAATTCAAGTCTTTACCATAGTGGTGCGGAAAACATGTTTTAAAAATCAATTACAACACAGTGTGGCAAGGGGGACCGCAGGGCATAGAACAAGATGGTACAGAAGCACATAAATACTCAAGTGGCACTGAAGACGACTGTTTCAGATGTGAAGAACAACATGAAAGGAAATAGTTACATATGCAACAAAAGCAAATTTAATCAAGCCACTGTTCCTAGAATTGGCACAGCTAAGATTTTTCATTAATGGTTAATTCATAGTGCTTTATGAAGAGAAGGTACGTTTGCAGACAGGCAACAGAAAATCCCCCAGGGCCACTCTGTGAAGTTCATAGCAGCCCTGCGGTCCTCAATGTCTATGTCACAAACACCATGGCAACAGACACAGTGTTCAAGGGCACAGTGGCCCTCCCTGCTAACTGAATTTCCTACATTCTTATATGCTGGAAAAACCAACTTTGGCAGTTTTTTGAATTGTCACTTATGACAGTTTCCTGATTCTTTTTTCTCTGTTCCTTTCCACTGCATAAACAGAACGTGACACCATAAATGCTTGGAAATATTATATTCTCCTTACAATCATGTTTTTGTCTTTGGCAAGCAAGATGCTTTGTTCCTGGTGTCTTGTAAGTAATCTTCTTTTCTGTTCATTTGTCCACTGCTTGTATAAGAGCATTAATGCTCTGGAAGAAAAATAAACCTGACATTGGTTAACGGCCCACAGAATGAAGAATAAAAAGCAAATCTAGGTTATGCCTTTTGCAAGGTCATAGATAATAATTATAGTTTGAAGAGATTTCAAAAACATTTAATCAAGATTTTTACTGAGAAAGAAGAATTTGCCTATATATCTTTTATTATTAATATAATATAGGGATGTAAATTATGGTATACACCATAATTATAGTTCAAATCTCTGAGCAACAAATAGGACTGGGAAATGGCAGACAGAAATTCTTTAATTTATTTTACTTTGATTCTCGAATTCCTTAATATAGTGAAAATGGTAAGTTCTTCTAACACAATTTGTAGATGTAGGATTATTTACATGCAGATTGGTATTAGAGAAAAATTTAAGTATGGCTTTTATTATAAAATAAGTACATAACCACTTGACAGAAAATCTGGAAAAGAAAAAAATCCTCTTATATGATGGGTAATTTTCTCTGGAAAAAATTCTTTAAAAATTCTTATGAAGTGAACGTCTATAATAAAGCCTTCTATGTACACACTTATGTGACCAAGCAGGACCCTCTGGAGACCTCCTGGAACAGACCCTCCCCCTACACTATGTCCTCTGCCTGCCTCTTGTCTGTAGAAAAACTTTAGTCTCCTAGGCTGCCCCAAGTTCCAAAGAGTACATTTAGTCAGAGAAGTGAGAAAATGCAGAAAGAAACGAGTCAAAACAAGACAAAATAATAATAGTGTAGCCCTTAAACATAGTCAAGGACCTTTAGTTCCTCCTCAAGGGCTATAGATAACATTCTGAGCTATGTCCTTTGAGCTGTTTTGCTGATACTGAAACCCCCACCAGCTGGAAGAAGTTAACTGTGTTGCCCACAAGCACAAAGACCCCAGGCTGGTTGGAACCAGGAGGTTGATAATGCTGACTTCCAATTACCTCACCACCAACCAATCAGAAGAATGTCCATGAGCTGAACACACACTATAACCCCTCTCCCTCACCCTGTTTCTAAAAATCTTTCCCTGAAAGCCTTTGGGGGGTTTGGGTTCAGCTACCTGAACTCCTTGCTTGGTGACCTGCAATAAATGCTGTATTTTCCTTCACCACAACCTGGTGTCAGTAGATTGGCTTTACTGCACGCAGGCAAGTGGATCCAAGTTTGGCTTGGTAACACTTATTTCTGTGTCTTAGTGGAAGTTCCATAATTATTGGTTTGTTTACAAGTGGGAAGCTATCTACCCTCCTTCCTTAAAAGAAAAATAAAGGAAAGAATAGAAAAATACTAGGAATTTTCAGGAAGAGGAAAGGATGGGAGGAAAAGAATGCACAGGACACATCCTTCTTTGAATTACTTAAATGATTTTTAACTAACAGGAATGCAAAAGAGAGGATGAGTATTAGTGCTATTTTCAAAAAATTTTTTATTTATTTCTTATTGTATTTTTTTGGCTGGGGGGGAGGTAATTAAGTTTATTTATATTTAGAGGAAGTAAGGAGGTACTGGGGATTGAACCCAGGACTTGTACATGCTAAGCATGTGCTCTACCACTTTGAGCTATACTCTTTCCCCACTACTTTGTTTTTAATTTGATAATACAGTCATTTTATTTACTTAGAGGAAATACATTTACTTATAGTTATGTGTGCATATACAATTTATTACTCTAATTATTGCAGCAACTCTTCCAATCCTCAAGTATCTTTGGGAAGAAAATGCCTTAATGAAAGATGCTTCAACATCTAATTCTGCATCATCTGAATTGAACTTAGCAAATGACAAACATAAACATCAGCTTCACTTGAACTGGAGTTAATTACCACAATGTAAGAGGTAATTTAACTACAAATGCAAACTGCTGATCTTACCTGGACGTTGTCATAGAACAGAACATCAGGCACTTTCATTTTCTCATGGGCATCATAGATCGGTGCACTAACAGCTCCAATTCTCAGAGACCCAGATGTCACTTCACCTAAACATTTCACACAGGACAGAGGATTACCTGTAGCACTGTCCTCCGAGAAGCCAAGTCCAGTCCGAACAGAACATAATACAGCATCATTAATATACTGTGGACTCATCAAGGAATTTTAATCTAACATCCGAAAGAAATAAGCTTGAGGGTGGTAATAAAACATCATAGCTCTACATTAAAAGCTAACAAGCTCTACAAAATGGCTTTGTCCCCTTTTTGCTTTATTGATTGATTGATTGATTGGTGGGGGGAAATAATTAGATACTGATTTATTTTTAGAGGAGGTACTAGGGATTGAACACAGGACCTCGTGCATGCTAAGCATGTGCTCTACTACTTAAGCTATATCCTCCTCCTCCCCTGTTTGCTTTAAATAGTTGATCTAGAACAGAATATGAGCTCCCTGAAGCCATTAGCCAATTTATTAGGAAACTAATAAATTTCTTGAAGTCAGGGAATATATCTCACATGTACTCCCTACAGTAAGGAGATACGCATGCTCACTATCTGACACATTCCAAGGCCAATAATAATAACATAATAGTAGTAGTCGTTGTAGTAATGGTGGTCACAACAGAAGCTATCATTTACTGATGACCTTCTATGTGCCAGACCTCAGCTTCAGCTCAGTGTTTTCTCATTAATTTCATGTAAACCTCTCAACAAGGAGACAAGAATTACGAGGAAGCTAAGAAGAACGTGCATAGTAATCTGCTTAAAATCACCCAGCTAGTATGGGTAGAGCTAAAAACAGAATTTAGTATATAGTCTGATGTGCTTTCTGCCACATGAACTCCAAATTACATTCCATCCTGTGGAAACACCCAAGCAAACAAACAGACAAATATATTGCCTTAAACAATTGACCCATCTTTTTTTCTAATCCTACTTCAAATAAGAAAATTGCCATTTTTGTGCTAAAGCACTTTGAAAGACAAGGGGAGAAAGCAACATTTACGTCTATGGAGTACTGTAAACAATTCTGAGCTAAAAATAACTAAATTGTCACACTGTTTAATCACTGCGGAGTGCTACACACTTGCTAAAGCACAGCAGAGCGGACCTCTCCTTCCAATAGATCTTTGCCATTTTCCTTCTACCCACAAGTTCTATAGGGAAGGAAAACCATGAGCTGCTGGGCTGAGAATTTGCTATTATTGACCACTTTGAGGTCTCTGAAATAGACCCAATATAAAACTGTAAAGGTAAAGACCAGGATTATGACAGTGAATTTACTACATCCTCGTGTGTTGAGATGACACACATGATTTCAGCTTCAAACAGCATCTGATACCATCTACAGTTTAGTTTATGGAACATATTTATTTAGGAGATTTAGGGCTTTAGGCTAATTTAATTCACTCAGCTAACGTCTATTGCTAAAATTTCAAGCTAGAAAGGAAAAATGCACTCAGAGAACAGTGATGTTCCCTGGGAAAAAGCTGGCTAGCTGTCTTCTAAGAAGTCTCATAGGATGGCATTATTTTGGGAAATTGGTCGCAGGCTCAAACCTGATTTTATCATTACAACTGAGGGCAAACCTAACCCTCAGGAAAACACTAAAGACACATATTTTGATCTATACGTAAATCCTGATATGTAAAACCAGAATTGCAATATATGACATTGCAATGAAAACGACGACTTTCCTATAGACTATATGAGACACTGATTGCCATATCAGCATATTATTTGGAGGGAGACTTTCATGAAAAGCCAAATCCTCATTAGAAGGTTGTTTGGTGAACCTCGGCCTCAGAACAAGGAGAAATGAATTGCATGAATTTTCCTTACAAGAGAGATGATTTTAAAGGTGAATGGGACCAGATGAGTCAAAAGTCTCCTCCTTAACCTAGGTTCCTTATCTCCTACACAAGGCTCAGATGGAAATGGCTAACACTGGCCTGTTACCAAGACTAAACAATCTATAGTTTGAATGATGCAGTCTTTCTTCAGATATGTTGAAGGATTCAATCAAGTAACATTATGACTCTCCCCAAGTCCCAGAGTTATTCTGTCTCTTTGTGTTGGCTCTGCATTATCTGTACCCAGATCCATCACAATGTTCAATTTATAATTTTACTCTAAAAATGTCATCTTATTCCCTTAATATCAAATTCTTGTTTTAGGGGAGCCCTAACTATTAAAAACATCTAGTACAAAGAGAGCCATAATAAGTTCCGTTTAGAGAGTGATCACAAATGGGATATTTTGATAAGTTAGGTGATTAACCTCAAAAAATAGAGACCCTTTCATTGTGCTCTAAATGAAGAATAGGGTGCTTTAATAGGAAGATCTAAATCTCCCCCAAACTCAAACTATACTTATGGTTATCCAGAAGAAAAATAGCACAAGAGACAGCACAGGTAAAAATGGAAGGAGTAAGAAGCCATGAAATGGTACTGTGAATATTATTTTAGTCCACATCAACCTAGAACAGTTTCCCAAACATGTCCTGCAGGACACTGATGGTCCTCAAAATGTAAATGTTGTGCAAAGAAAACAGAACTCTAGATCCTATGATGAAGTACATTTGGAATAAAAGGTAAAACAAAATTACACATTTATCTGCAGTAGGAATTCTTCGAGCCTTTAATATATTCATGTCAATTAGAGGACCTGTATCTGGTATGGACTGAAATAAAGGAAATACTCTAAGATTTAACTTGTAAGTGGGTTTCAAACTTCTTTATTTAAATAAAAGATTTATTTCTTCAACCCAATACATATAACAAAGTGAGGAGAAACCAAAAACATTTTAATTGAAATTAAAATAATAAATAATACAAATGTTTCATCATTATTATATCACTTAAGAAACAAACAAGTCAAATACTTACATTTGTAATCCTCTAATTCTGGTTCCAGGTTATTATCGGTACTTCTTTCTATTGCAGAATCTGCCAGATTTTTTTCTAACGCTGACCTTGCAAGACTTGGTAAAAACCTGGTGGGATGGGAAGGATGCACTGATCAAGTCATAGCTCTCTGTGATTCCTAAACACCTTTTGACACTTAGACAGACAGACACATAGATATTCTCACTCTTACTAATTACAACCAAATAAGGATGATCGGTCTTGATCTGTGAAATCTAAATAACAAAATATTTTAGAATAAATATAAACTTCAGTATGTGTGAAGATGAAGTAGATGTTTGCTGAATCTCTTTTAATAAGGAAAACTCGTATGTAATTAGCAGTATTCTTTTATATACAAGATTTTGCAGGACAAGAGTTAAAATAACTTGCTCTTTAAAATGGATTTAGTATACCTCATAAATCTTGTTTATCATTTAATTGACTTTTCAAATTTTCTTAAATAGATAAAACCACCAAACTTTAACCTGCTCCAAATTGGCAATCACAAAATCAAAGTAGTGGAGGTGGACTAATGAGGTTTTCTTTGTTTTCTAACACGAATTATTAGATGACTTTAAGATTATGCAGCGAGGTTTTCTCCTTCTATTTAAAAAATATACCTGCTTCTCTATTCTGTATGTATGTTGTCCAGACAGCAATCTGGTGAGTGACAGAGGTATTCCTCATTTACAGATAGATGATGTGAACATCATGGGCTTAGAATGTGAAAGCAGTTTCCCACCCACACAAAGTTCTATCTGGAACTTACGATCACAAGTGAGTCCGTAGACATGCTTTTTAATCCACAGTTGCTTGTGCTACATCACTATTAACTACTTCTATGTGCCATGATGTCCCAAATAAACACACTAAGGACACAGACTTCTAACCTAGGTTTTCCAGAGCTCTAAATCTTCGGTGGTGGTTCCCACAGCTTGAGCAGAAGCTCTAATAAATGAGATGTGGTGTGAGTAAGAAGGCAAAAGGATGAATGGGTAAAGAACTGTTGGATTTCCAGTTATTGTAACAATCCAAACCACACCTCTGAAGCCAACTCTCTCTCGCCTCCTGCCTCATTTTGGTTTTATATAATTCTAGGCCAGTAGCTCATCAGTTCAGCATCAAGTCATTTACTACTGTTCATCTCCGACCTTTCATCATAGTTCTAAGATTGTTGCCTTTTCAAAACCAAGCCCTCAGCTTATCTCTCAGACCCAATAACTGGGCTTTTATCTTGTTTCCTAAGCCCTTGTCTTGGCACCTTGCCCCACCTGCCTCTCACCACTATCTCACGAACTAGAGTCTGGCCTGGTTACATTAGGCCCTGCAGCTGCAACTCCATTACTTCCTGTCAAACCACCTTGATTGACAATGACCACTTTCAATCTTAGACGTTGTGTGCTATTCCCAGAACCCCCTGACATCTATATAGGTTGTCTGTCAACACATCCTCACATTGTTCCTGTATTGGAACTCTTCTAGATTGCCCTCCAAAGCCTGTAGAGGACAGCAAATAAGGCATGTGTGCCTCCCATTCAATGGCAGTGACAGGCATTGTTTGCAATATGGTACCCTTCCATGCTGAGCTGGAACATGCTTCAGAATTACTTTCAGCCTTACACTCAGACAGCACTACCAAATAATCAGAGGTAGCATGGAAGTTGAAATATATTTACCTCTAGAACCTACATTCTAAAAGATATTAGCCCACCTAACAGATGAGGAGAACGCAGCATATCAGGTGATATGAGGCCAGACCTTACTTTTTTCCCACATGTTAAGGGATGATTTAACTGCTTCCTTTCTCATTGTTCAGTGATATTTTCTAATTGTTTTTTTCTCTTCTTCTGTGGCCTTTGGTAAAAATAAATGGATAAGTGAAAAAATATCATTCTATACCACCTTCCTATAACCAAAGCAATCACATATCCTGTTAACAAAGTTTTCAAGTATATTTATCACTATTATGAGCGTTGTCATCTCTTAAAAATCATTATCTTCATTGACTACCAGCAAAAAGCAATTAGAAAGTCTAGTCTTGTTATAAGAAAGTCTCTACTCTTGGTTATAGCTGAAGAAAGATTCAATCACATTCTGGGAAACAGAAACAGAAGTAGTCACTGTAGGCAAACTCAAATAATTGTCTTTTTCACAGAAATGGGATAGGATCTAGAGATTAAGGAATAAAACAAGATTTTTTAGAATGGTAGCATAAGCTAGAAAAAGGAAAGGGGATGCCCTCAGATCACCACTTGGGAGGCTGGTAATAGTAGTAAGAGTGTGAGAAAAAGACTGAGGGGCTCAGTGGATATCAGGCAGCTGCTGATTTCTATTGAATATATAATTAATTTACACCTGATTTTAAATTTTATATTTATAAGTAGTATTGGAATATTTATGTTAACATGGCCCACCCTATTTATAAATTTAATTTGTCAATATTTGTGAGTTATTAAATTTCTCAGCAAGGTTTTGTTTGCTAATTGAGCCTTCTGAAATATTTAAAAGGAAACATATATATAAAATTTATTAATAAATTTCAAATGTTTAAAGATATTTAATTTAGCTAAGCTTTATAAGTGGGACCAAACTTTTTTTGGAGGCCCATAAAAGTATTTAAGGTCTGCTAGACTTTATAGAGTAAGCTGAGTAGCAGAAAAATCTAAATCTAGATTTTTGAAATTATAGCTTTAAAAAACTGAGTAGCAGTTTTTAAACCAAAGATAAATTGCTGAACAGACTTTCCTGCAAACAAAATCATTCTTCAGAAAAATGAAAAATTCACATCCACAAGAATCATTATAATAATTTAACATTGTGCATTAATTCTATCAGGCTTGTAGTTTTTAAAAATTAATTAGCTAGTAGTTTAAACAGTGGAAATTTTATATAAATATTATTCATTTTATGTGACATGGGAATTTTGAAAAATATTATGGATAAAATAAGTTTTTGGAGAATGGAAAATCTGCTCAATTACCTCAATGTCAAAGGCAGTTAATCTTCATTTCTGATTAAATACTTATAACTCTGCTTAAAATTTTTATGCCAAAGGATCATCATTCCAAGATTTTCCAAAACTAAATAATTTAATGGAGTGCAAAATACTTGAATGGAGTAAAACTCTTATTATAGTGATTCCTAATTAACTCTTCTATGATAAAGCGATTTTTGGAATAGAGAACACCCGGTATCTTCCTCACCTTCTAAATTTTCTTCCTTTTGGCCTCTTAGGTTTCCAACTACCTAGAAATTAATTATGCATCTAGTCCCAAGTCTTGATGTACATATTACAGGCTATGAGAGGGGTTTACGGAGCCATTCCCTCAAATGAAGAAATGTTCCAGTCTGAATTCAACTGGCATAAACAAATAAACGAAAAATATTTTAAAAATTAAATTAACAAGACTTTAACAAGCCAAGCTAACACTGAATAAATTTAATGTTTAACAAGTTTAGGCTAGAGAACTTCTTTTGATTTTGTCTGCTTAATAGACTTTATAAATAAAAATCATATTAATTTTTGTTTTAAAATTTTCTATGAAATTCAGTTTCTTTTCACTACTTCAATATGGAATGAGGTCACTTAAAAAAAAAAACTTTATGCACTGATTATTTTTTTTGTTCCTTCTTGTCATTGTGCTATCCTGAAGAGAAGGTTAGTAAAAAGGCTTTCTACTCTGTAGCCTTGCTAAAGTCAACATATGATGCATAAATAAGATAGCTATTTTACTATTTGCAAAGGGCTACGGGGTGGTAACAAAACAGAATTTTACTGTGCTCAGTTGACAACACTGGAGAAAACAGCTATTTGATTCAGTGAAATACGTGTATGAGCATGAAAAGATTTTTAGTTTTTAAATATTTTTAACCATGAACTATTTAAAGCATACAGAAAATTACAGAGACTATTAGGCATCTTATTCATCTCTCTCCATTCCTGGAGGTAACTCTTACCCTGAAATTGGTATATATCTTTCTTTTCCGTATTTTTATTTTGCTGTATATGTGAGTAAAAAATATATTGCATTTCTATTGTATTTAACATCTTCTATAAATGGCATCCTATACCAAATCTCCCCTTGCAAACTGTTTTTTTCACTTGATATTAATTTGTCAAGTTCCATACCTGTTGACACATGTAGATCTACTTCATTTTAACTGATGTATAGCACTTCATTATATGAATATGTCAATGTATATATTCATTCCCTAATGATGGACTGATAGGCTATTTCCAACTTTCATTCTTACAAACAACGATGTAATAAACAGTCTTCTACAGGCCTCCTTATTGCATACATATAAGTCTACCTTTAAGGTGATACCAAGAAGTAGAACTGTTAATTCATAGGGTATTAATATATTAAGGGACCAAGATACTGTGAGATCAACTCCAACCTGATGGCCATCCCAACAGCATTAATGAAATTCCATTTCCTTCTGCTCATGAAAAATGTTACTTTTTATAGGTAAAAATTGTACAAGTATAAAATGATAGCTGATTATTGTTTTAAATTTCATTTCCCTGATCAATAATAAAGTTGAGCATCTTTTCAAACGTTTGATGGTCATCTGAATTAACTTTTCTGTGAATATCTCTTAATCCTTTTCCCATTTAGGGGTGATGCTTTTAGCTCATTAATTTGGATACTTTATCATTCATGAATATCAATGCCTTTGTGATTATAAATCTTGTAAACATATCTTAGTTTGTGACTTATAACTTGTAGAGTGGTTTATAGTGTTTTTATTGTGTATCTTGATTTTATACTTTTGTATGGGACAGAGTAGATTTTTTTTATTTTTAACCATATATTGACAAGTCAAACCATTCCCATACTGATTTATAATGCTACCTCTAACATTTACTAAGTTCTCAGAAATATGTGGGTCTGTTTCAGGGCTCTGTAGTCTCTTCTAATAGCCTATTTATCTTTTCTTGCACCAATATCACACTTAAAATAAATCTAACTTTATAATGAATCATGATATCTGATAGAGAAAGTACAGCTCCTAAATCTTCCTCAAAATTTATTTAGCTATTATTGGCCTGTTATATTTCCATGCCAGTTTTAAGATCAGCTTGTCAAATTCACTATAACTGAGGGAGGCAGGGAACTAAGGACCCAAAACTCAGACTCATTAACTAGAGACTTTTTTAAAATCAAAAAGCCACCTTGAAGGAACAGAAAGATCTGATTAGTTATAATCTGTATGACCACATTGTGTAAGGGTCCCACTTGCTTGATCTAGCTTGACTACATTATTTTAGCCTGACTACAGTGTTTGAGGGTCCCTAGTTACTTAACTTTGTTTTCGTAGAGTGTTTGTTCCACAGAGCAGAACAAGCTGGATAACTGATAAATATATACATATATATACATACACATACACATATATAAATATATATACACATATATATATACACTTCATCAATTATATATTGTATTTACTATTAATTTGGGGAAAACAAGCAGCTTGATAATACTTAATCTTCCCTTCCATGAACATTGTATAGCTTCTCATTTATTTAAGCATTTTACAGCTTTCAATAAAGATTTATGCTTTTCTCCATAAAAGCCTTTTATGTCACTCATGTCACTCATTAGATTTATTCTTAAGTGCTCAAAGCTTTCTTCTATTATTTTGAATGGTAGTATTTTTTAAAATTAGATTTCCCCATTGACTGTTACTGGAATATAGAAATATCATTGATTTGGATGCATACGTAGTCTCACTGTACCCTATTTGTATATGTAGTTCATATGTAGTTTCTCTTGAATTTTTTATGTAGCCAATCACATAACCTTGGGATTAAAGTACAGAAAGCTGACATTCTTATTTTGTTCCTAACTCTAAATGTGCCAAGTATTTTACCATAAGAATGTTTTATATAAATTTTTAGTAGATATCCTTTATCAGATTAAAGAATTTCCCTTCTATTAATGGTTTACTAAGAATACTGTTTGCTTATTTTTGTTTTGATTTGTTTTTAAGTTTGCCTGTTGGGTTTTATCAAATCTTTTTTAGTAATTTATTGCAATGATTTTTTTTCACACTAATATGTTAATATGGTAAATTTTAAAAAAGAATATTGAACTTTGTTCACACTCGAGATAATTCCAAATTGCATATGATTTAAATATATATATATGTATAGTTACATTTGGTTTGTTAGTAGTTCATTTATGATTTTCATATCTATTCCAAGAATTTGATTTATAATTTTCCTTTCACACATTATTTTTGTCTGGCTTAGTTATCAAGATTTGCTGTGTTTTCATTGTTTGTCTCTTCTCTAGAATGCTTTGGGTATGATTATTGCCTTCATTCCAAAGTATTATTTTCCCTTAGGATCCAAAACAGTGTATATTGTTTAGCGTTGACTATTTACTTCTATTAACACATACCTATAACCAAGCTGTGACTAAGAAAACACTGGGTACATAATGAATTTATCACTCTGCACATATTTTCTTCAGTATTTGATCCTTAAAAATAGGGAACTGAAGCACTTTTTTCAAATTTTCATTTGGAAGTCTAATATTAATCTACTTAAAAAAGGAGAATCAATTTGATTACTTCTCATAATTATCAGTTATTCAAAGATTTACACTAAAGACAATGAAAACGAGCCTCATTTTAGCCTCATTTCACCAGACAGAAAAATTCAAGTTGCAACACAAGGAGCTAACTTTAACTACAAGAAAAATTGTTCACTAAACTGAAAATTTATAGAGGGCAGTTAGAGATTCTCCAAAGCTGAAAATAGACTTTTAATCTCTTTAATATATCAAGGAATGAATGGACAAAAGTCATAAGCACCATAAAAATAATTATCAGACCATAAGAAAAGAGTCTAAAAAAACCTCTGAGAAATGGATACTGTTATTATTCTTTTCTTATTATTCTTTTAGTACAGTTTCATGCAAGTATGAATTTGTAAGGAAATTCCATTAAGCCATTGTTTTATAATAATTTCCAAACAAGTATGAAAAATATTAGTGTAGACTGAAAAACATATTAGTTTTGTTAAATTTAGGCAATAAGACAGTAGTACCAAGCATGGAAAATTCCAGTGTAAATTTGGAAGGTGCCAAGTATAATGCTTGAGAGACTTGTTCAGAAGACACACGAACCAGCATTCAAATATCACGCCTACTTTCACTTGTTTGCTACTGTCTGACTTCAGTGACTTAAGAGTTTCCTCATCTATCAAAGCCTCTTCAATTTCTTGTTATGCCTAAGGAAGATTACATATATTCTAAAGACTGAACACAAGGTTGAAACAGCTACATATTCAGACTGATACTTTTTCCAGACCTCTGAGTACAGACTATCAAACTTACATTACTGTTTTAGCAAAGACCCAGAAACTTGAATTCAGCGAGAGAAGACAATACGGTTACCTGGAAAGGCAGGCTTTAGTGACAGCACTGTGAAGATTTTCATTAGGGTACTGTGACAGCCGACGAGAAATCCTCAACAGCTGTCTGGTAGAAAGCGATGCTGCCAACGACTGTGCCTGTCAAACGGCAAAAACAGGCTGTTACAAGTCCTGTTTCAACTTGTTGAAAGTCCCTTTGGATGGGTATCAGAATAGAATTCTTTATTCCAGAAGGACAAGGCCAAACTTAAAACAAGTAAGTACTGTTAATGAATTACAAATAAAACAAACAGAAACCGATTTACACTTAAAACATCCTTAAAGACAGTTTTAAAAAAATCATAGAAACATGTCCATTAATTAAATTCAATTAAAGTTCTGTGTATACATTTTTGTAGGGGGGGAGGGTCATGGAGGTGGATGGAGGAAAGATATTGCGTGATCTTTGCATCTGACAAATAGTCCTTGTGTATAATTAACTATTTGTTCATTCTTTTTCCTGTTTACGCAAAGCCAAATTGTTAAGATAGTGAGAAAATGCTTAGGGCTTTAAGTAAATTTATGTCTTCTGAAACAGAAAAAAGAAGTTGTGGACAATTTAAGCTGCTGACCAGAGATGCCCACCAGTTGTCACTTGGGTGGCAGTTGACAGTATGGAATCCTTCCCCTACACTATAAGAATAATTTCACTTTGTGTTCTTAATCTTCCCCAAATCCCATTAATAGAACTCAGGACATGGTAAGTGCCAATAAATATTTGTTGACTTGAGTATGAAATTATCTCAGTAGGCAGCATAATGTAATTGTAAAGTTTATAAGCTCCCGAGTCAGACAAACCAGCCTTCCATTGATTAGCTGTGTCCTTGGCAAATTACTTAATCTCTTCAAGCCCTGGCTTCCTCATCTTTAAAATGGCAATAATGATGCCTTCACTCACCTAATTCCTAACTTAGCAACATTAGAAGATAGTGACTTTCACTGAAAAACGAGAGAAGAGAAGAACTTGAAATAACCAGCCCATTGGGAGGGCAGAAGAGGCCAGGGTGAAATGTCACAGAGTGTGAAAGAGCAGTAAAGTGGCCTGAGCACCTGAGGAAATGGAGAAGGGGACATTATGAAATTAACAAAGGGTTGGGAACGGATGGTGGGAGGATGTCAAAGCTACACTGCATACTTACTCCTCTTAACACTTCACTTAAGGTCATCTCTGCATGTCCCAAGGAAGAAAAAAATGAATTGATTTCTCCTTCCTCATGTATTTCACAGCTCCAAGAGATGCTGGTCTGCTGTCATTAGTGTTATATTTCAGCTACAACATGGGCTAAAGAGTCCTTTGGGGACTAGGTTAGGAGCAGGAACACCTTTTATGGCATACCCTTTTTTCTACTGAAAAACACACTCTAAGTTTCAAAGAACTCATAAGCAAACATTTGGTTCATACTTTTTCAACAAATTTGCATTCTAGACATGGAGACAATATTTAAATATAAGAAAGCACAAAATGCAATTCAAAATAGCATATAATTTAATGCCAAAATAAGTGGAGCACTTGACAACTGCTAGAGGGGCTTAAAATGTTCAAGTGGGCAGGAGGAATGCTATGAACAAAGGCACGAAAGCAACAGGAACAGAAATACATGCAGAATGTGAGGAAACCAGCCCAGCTTTATTAGAGGGTCCTGCTGGAAAGCTTGCTCCCAAATAACAAAGACCTGTGAGTCACCCTGTGAGGCGCTTGGCCTTTCTTCTAATGGCAATAGGATTTTGTTATGTGCAAAGCAGTGACAAGATTTCAGAAAGACTAACTTGGCAGTAGTATGTAAAGTAGTTGAAGGTCAGAGAGAACTGAGACAGGAAACACAGAGCTACTTCAATTACCTGTCTATACAAAGATAAAGTCCTACAGTAAGGTTATTGGCAATAAGAATGGATCAAATAAATGTTTCAAAAGGCTTGGTAGCTGATGGATATGAGAAAGAAGGACGGATATGAGAAAGCAGGACGGGTTGAAGATAAGATTGTTTCAACCAGTATGACTGAAAGTATCAGAAATTAAATATGATTCAGCAATTCCCATCCTTAATGCTTGAGACCAAGA
Organism: Vicugna pacos; assembly: GCF_048564905.1. Classification (NCBI taxonomy): domain Eukaryota; kingdom Metazoa; phylum Chordata; class Mammalia; order Artiodactyla; family Camelidae; genus Vicugna; species Vicugna pacos. Next base: position 20,767,482 of record NC_133000.1, on the reverse strand, counting down.
AACATTCCTATTTTAATCACGGAAAATGTTTGACAAATGACTCCAACCAAAGGATTCTTACGACAAGAGTCCTATTAAACTGTATGGTAACTTTCTAGGTTACAATATTCTAATCTCATTCTAAGCATGACTCTGAATTCAGCCTTCCCATTTCACTCCAATGATCAGTAAGGACTTCTCATGAATTTGAAAAATATCAAATCAGCTGATAACATCACAATGCTTTGCAGTAATATCCAGTGTTAAATCAGAAAAGACATTATAGGCTGAGCATTTAAGTGCTGAAACAAGGGTTTGGCTATTTCTGCTCTCATGTTAACATCAATTAAAAACTGAGAATGTAATTTAATTTAAAAATCCTAATGTACTGAACATTTAAAATATCAAATTTCTAACTTCAGTTTTATCTAGCAAAAACAAAGGGTGAGGATGTGAGCACATTCTCTTAGTTGCCATGGTTATTCAGTTTAAAGAGCACACCTCAAGGGATTTTTTGGATTAACATAATTAATAATAGCAACTCAGCTTAAAATTTGAAGGGTCTGATAAAAATTATTAAAAATAAATTTTCTTTTTTTTCCTCTTAAAGAATCATTTCTTTTATGAAAATGTAATGTTCCCAGGGAGAGAAAACCCTAGGGATGATCTGTTAATAAGTTAGTAATTAATTAATTAATCAATTTCATCAAACGTTTATTAAGTTTCTACTATATGCCGGGCAGGCACCAGGATGGGAAATGGGAATAAAAGAATGAACAACATCAGCTTCAGGGAGTTCAAATACTCATTGGTGAGACAAATAAACTGTGACAGAGCTGCAATACGTCAATGTCAGAAGCATATGCCAAGTGTCAAGAGAGCAGACTGGCAATAAAGTTTACTTCTGCTTTGGGGCATGAGGGAGAACAGCCAGAACAGGGACCTGAGTGACAGTGGACAGGGAGAAAGCACGTTCCGGGCATCATCTATCCAGAGCAGAGGCATTTGGAAACAGCAGGAAGGGAAGTGTGGGAGAGCTGAGGGTGCTTCAAGAGAGACTGTAGGAAATGAAGCTGGAAGAGCAGCTTAAGGTCAGAAGGAACTCCGTGGGCACACTGGGTAGGTCGTCTTTCAGTCAATAGGCCAAGAGGACCCATCCCTGGACAGTTGTAAAGAAGGGGAAGAACTCAGGAACTGGATCTGGAAATGATCACTCCAGGGACAGCATGCAAGGGTTATTCATTTATTTCTTTAACAGATATTTATTGAATACTCTATTACATAGGAGGTAAAGTTTCAGATGCTGGGAATAAAGCAGGGACTAAAACAAAAACCCCTGCCATCCTGGAACTAAACATCATTCAAAAGTTCACAAATGACAAATGCTGGAGAGGATGTGGAGAAAAGGGAATCCCCCTCCACTGCTGGTGGGAATGCAGTTTGGTACAGCCACTGTGGAAAACAGTATGGAGATTCCTCAAAAGACTAGAAATAGACTTACCATATGACCCAAGAATCCCACTCCTGGGCTTATATACAGAAGGAACCCTACTTCAAAATGACACCTGCACCCCAATGTTCATAGCAGCACTATTGACAATAGCCAAGACATGGAAACAGCCTAAATGTCCATCAACAGGTGACTGGATAAAGAAGAGTGGTATATTTATACAGTGGACTACTACTCAGCCATAAAAACCGACAACATAACGCCATTTGCAGCAACATGGATGCTCCTGGAGAATGTCATTCTAAATGAAGTAAGCCAGAAAGAGAAAGAAAAATACCATATGAGATCGGTCATATGTGGAATCTAAAAAAAAAAAAAGCATAAATACAGAACAGAAATAGACTCATAGACATAGAATACAGACTTGTGGTTGCCAAGGGGTGGGGGGTGGGAAGAGAGACTGGGATTTCAAAATTGTAGAATAGATAAACAAGATTATACTGTATAGCACAGGGAAATATATACAAGGTCTTATGGTAGCTCACAGAGAAAGGAATGTGACAATGAATATATATACATGTTCATGTATAATTGAAAAATTGTGCTCTACACTGGAATTTGACACAACATTGTAAAATGATTATAAATCAATAAAAAATGTTAAAAAAAAAAAAACAAACCCTGCCATCCTGGAACTAAAGTCTGAGTGAGGGAAAATAGACAATAAAAAAATAAGTGAGTAAAACATATATTATGTCAAAGGGTGATAAGCGTCATGAAGCTCTTTAAAGCAGAAAGAGAGAATGAAACAGGGAGGAAATGTGATGCTAGAGTGCTTCAGGAAGACCTCACTGAAAAGGTGACATCTGAGCAAATCATGCGAGGGAGCAAATGTGCAGCTTCCTGGGCTGAGGAAACACCAAGTGGCAAGGGCTCTGAGGCAGACACTTGTGGGTTCAAGGATCAACAAAGAGAATGGTGTAGCTGAAAAAAATGAGTAAGGGGAAAGTAACTGGAGATGAGGTCCCAGAGGTAACTGGTCGCAGAGGAGGGCTGTGACAGCTGGAAAATGGTCCCTTCTAAGGATATCCACATCCTAATCCCTACAACCTGCAAATTTTGCCTCCTATGGCGAAGGGACTTTGCATATAACATCAGAGTAAAGATTCTGAGATGTGGAGATCATCCTGGATTATTTAGGTGGCCCGGTCCCTAAACGAAGTCATATGTATCCTTGTAAAAGGGAGTCAGAGAGAGATTTAACACAGAAACACAGAAGAGAAGGTGATATAAAGATGAAGGCAGAGACTGAAGCAATGAAGTCAAAAGTCAAGGAATGCTGGCAGCCACTAGAAACCGGAAGTGGCAAGGGATGGATTCTCCCATTGAGCCCCTAGGAGTGTGACCCTGCTGACACCTTGATTTCAGCTCAGTGATACCCATTGCAAACTTCTGGCTTCCAGAACCATGAGAAAAGAAATTTCTGTTGTCATAACCCACCAGTTTATGGTAATTTTGTTACAACAGCCATATGTACAGGGCTGTTTGAGGAATGAACTCTTGTTGAAGAGGGCAGTCAAAAGGAAACAATATTCCAGGAGAAAGATTATGAAATCCAATACTAGCGCAATGATTGACAATAGTTAAGAGAATAGATGAGACATCAAATGTTAAATTGATGAGATTTGCTTTCAGATTAAGTGGAGATAGTGGGAAAGCAAAGAATCCATGATGACATCAAGGTTTCTACTTTAGGTAATTTGGTAGACAGATAATTAACAAAGTCAGGAAACTAAGTAAGGATAGGAGTACAGTTACAGGGATCCCAGAGTCGAGAAGTGGAAAAAATTTAAGCAACTACTAAGGAGGAGATTCTTCACATATATTTTCATGTTTAATCATTGCAACCTCCTTAAGAGGTAGATAACCCTTCCCACTTTACCGATGAGAACACTGAGACTCAGAGTTAGTGACAGCCTTTGATCTTTCCAACATATGCAGGGGTTTCCAATTTCTTAAACATAATGGCCCTCCTTTTTAATTCCCTGGTGCCCAGTGTTTTTGTTTGTTCCTTTCTTTTGGGTTTTTTTTGGTTTGTTTGTTTTGACTTGTATTTTTAAGATTTTCTTTACAAAATTGTATTTATTAAAGCATAACTAGCTCTTTATTTTTTGCTATTCAAAGGCAGGTATAACCATGCATGTATTACAATCATGATTCTGATTGGCACAGAATAACTCATCTTAGATATTAAAATTCCAGCCCAACGAAAATAACTTAACATTTGCATTGGTCTTTTTATCCCTTTTGTGGGCAAATATATAATTTGCCTTGGGCTCTTTAAAGTAGTAACTATTTCTTAAAGACCTCAGATTGAAAAGTAACTTTTCATCTCATCCCTGATAGAGTTTCAATTATATTGAGCATAATGGACTTTTGAAAACAGGGGGAAATTTTTGTTACAATTTGGAAATGTTTTAACTGAATGCTGAAATAAAAGTTAAGCAAGAAAATTTTTAAAAGGTGAGGTGGGCAGAAATATGCCACCCCAAAATATGCCATTTGGGCATGTTGATTATTTTGAATTAAAGTGACTTAAATAGCTGGTACAAGGACACTCTGACCTTCCCTTGTTCCCTGAAAGGAGGAACTAAATCTCCCATGAAGAAGGTACCCTCACTGTACCAGGAGGGCAGAAGGCATCCTTATCACCAGAAATAGGAAATTTAGGGCCAAGAAGGCTATAGAAACAAACCTGGTTACTTCTTCACTTAATTACTACCCTAAGTTCAAACTTCTTTGTCTTGTTAATTTCTTATAATTTTATCATTTCTCTGACTAAAAGGTACAAAAGCTGCCTGCTTTGGTTACTGTTTGGAGTTTCATATTTTTATGGGGCTTCTGTTAAGTACAGAATTAAATTTGTTTATTTGTTTTTCTCCTCTTATTCTGTCTCATGTCAGTTTAATTATTAGGCCAGTCAAAAGACCTAGAAGGGAAGAAGGGAAAGGCTTTCTGCCCTGATACCATTCCAGAAGGTAAATACAATTAGAGAATCGACGAGGAATGAGAAGTTAGAAGCTGAAATAAAGCTGTAGGCATTAACATAGAGGTGATGCTTGAAGCCGTAAGAACAGACGAGATTGTTCAGCAAAGGACACAGAATAGAGCCACATCCTCAAGAATAGCCAGGCACCCCTCTAAAGCTGAAAGTTGTTTTCTGTGACAGCAACCACGAGAAGCTAGAAGAAACGATAAAAAATCACTGAAGGAGTAAAATACATACACAAGATAAAGCAAAGCATAAGGGATAAGAACACCTGTTTAAAAAATAAATGTTAAAGCACTGAACTCTAAGAACATAAAGCCGCAGAACGTCAACGACAGAAAATCCTGTAGGAAAAAGCCCAGACTTACTGTTGGATCCTGCGTCTCTCTGAGTTTGTGTGTAAATGATAACAATTTGTCCAAAGCTTCCTGAGGTATATTTGGGACCTAGTTTATGAGAAAATTAAGGAGAGAAAGAATAAATTGGGATATCTGATCAATCAGCCAGAAATTACAGCTATTTATCAAACAATATTAGAATGATATTTTTAGAAAGTCTCTGATTATAGGTATTATGTTTAACATGCGGATAAATTTGCTCATTCATCTTCTTGGGAAACACTTCTGCTTCTGTTTTCTCTTTGAGAATCAGGTAATTAAAGCCAGGCCACTCTTCATTTACAATTCCGTCACTGGCATAAAACTGAAAGGAGCCTCTAACTCAATTAAAAATGGGCATAGAGTGTACCTGTAAGTAACTTTTCATATATTCTATCCTTTTTTGTTAGCGTCAACTCTAATCTAGGCATTTTTCTTACTGAAACCAAACCCCTTCATCAGGTAGTAATCTTCTATCTGTATCTACTAAGTGACATAAGGTGTCCTTGTGTGAAGGATGGATGCTCAAGTGGCCCATTTTTTTCAAGGACTTTAAAACCACATACCTGAGGGGCATGGTCTATTTATCAATGAACTCTGAAGAACAGTTGCCCCAAGACAAATATGATTGCTTTTAACTATACCAATTTTAATATAATTAAATATGTATTTAAATTGGATTATAAGAAATTTTTATCTAAACAATAACAAACTAAAATTTTTAATTTAAAAAGAGTAGAAGGAGAGGTTAGAACAATGACTGGTATATCGTGACTATTTCAGAAATAAACTGCTCAGGGTTTTTTTGGTCATTTAAGCAACTGGAACTTAAAATTCGAAGCTCTGTTCAGTACCTACTTTATCTCATTTGTTCCTTAAATCAATTCTGTGATATAAGGGGTAGTACTATCCCATCTTCAGATGGATAAACTACAGTTGAGTAATTTTCCTAAGATCTAGAAGCTTATAAGTAGTGGATCTGACATTTAAAGGTAAGTTGTTTGACTGTAAAGTCTACGCCTTTACCCACAACCATACTCACAAGACCTAAAATTAATCAGTTCATTCTGATATTTCAAAGGGGAAGAGTACATTTATGTACAAAGCTCATTATTGGTGATCTAGGGTAGTATCGTCCAATAGAATTTTCTATGCTGATGCAACTGTCCATCTATGCTGTTGACAGTGGGAAATATGACAATAAACCTGAATTTTAAAATTGTATTTAGTGTGACTAGTGCTGCTATATGCACAGTGCAGCTCTAGAACACCAAAGTGCTGAACACAATGCTTGACTAAGGTGGACCCTGAAATAACAGATTACATACATGACAAGCCGCCAGAACACTAATCAGTTAAGTGCAGGACACACTGCACTCCGGAGGGGACCAGGGTTACTTAGTATTTTCTACAAAATCTAAGTAACGAAAATATATTTAGCCTCCCCTTACAGTGGGAACTGTAAAAAAAAAAAATCACCTTTGGCTGAATATGAAAGGAAAGGGAATCCCAAAACTGCCTCCACATGAGGAAAAAGGACAGACAGCCTGCATTCATGGTTTTCAAAGTGTGGTCCCCAGACCAGCAGCACCAGTATCACCTGAGCAAATTCTCACGTACCATCCCAGAACCTCCGACTCAGCAATCTGTATTTTACCAAGCCCTCCCGATGATTCTGAAAAAAATACTGATGTCTGAAAGCCATTTGATGAGGAAACGTAGGAATGGAGAGAAAAACCCAAAAGTATCGAACTGTGCTCCAGCAAGTGTCAAGAATGCCTCAAAAAGAGAACAGCTGAAGGCAGCAGGCTAGAGCTGGCCTCGCTCTTACCATTTCCTTAATCACTTGCATTTCTTCGCTTTTGACAAGTGGTTTCATGTAATGGAAAAAGAACATGGTTAAGAATTCTGGTCCCAGCCACTGCTGTGTTGTGCTTCCAACAACAGGGGGTTCTGCCAAGGCGATGATTCTGAAGGAGGGGTGGACAGGAAAAATCGATCTAAAAGGAAAAAAAAAATTTTTTTAAACATAACCTTTCAATGTTAGAAATTAGGTCATGGTAGCTAAAGCCTAGGCAATTACAAGGCTAAACTGAAGTCAAAGCTATTATCCAAAGAACCAGCTTCGAAGAAAAAAAAGTTAGGACATTCTAAAAACCTAAGATTAAAACAAAAGTAGACTCACCAACTGTTCACATATGATGTACCTTATCCATTGATGAAACTCCATCCCTGGCACAAACCACTGTTTTAGATCTGTTGTTATGCCTACAGTAAGTTTTCTCCATAGCCCCTTGGGAAAAAAATCCTGCACAGTTCATATTCATCAGTCCTGTCTTTATTCAGAATCTCCTGTCTTGCAAAGAACATGCTCTAGGTCAATCACAGAAAGGCCAGGAAGTCTGATTCAGGATGAGGAGACTTTCTGCAGTACAGAAAATTTAAGCATAAGAGATTGGAGTAAAATTAAAATTTGGATTGGCAATAAGAACACTTAGGTCTTAGAAAGGTAGAGAAAAGTGAACTTTTATATAATTCACTTTTTTGTCATTTTATAGGGAACAATATTATTTTTAAAGTGATCTCTCTGCTAAATCTCTGCTACAGAATCTGAGGACGTAAATATTCTAGGACACAAAGAGGAATAAGATGAGACTTCCTATAGTTTGTGAAATGACTTGAGTACCTTTGAAGAAGGAACTAGAAACCCCTTATCATGATCTCATCATGTGAGTAATTTTGTCAAATATTGTCAGTTCTTACCAATTCTCAAAATCACAGTGTGAACATACCTTTTGAGGGTTATATTAGCTGGGAAAGGAGAGATGAAACCCAAACACTTGTCAAGATCTTCAGAAAAACAAAACTAAAAGGATATAAATGCCATTTCTTCATTGCCATTAACTATTATGATAGAACTCAACAGTTAAGTGACTGTGCAATGAGACTATCAGGAGATAGGACCTATGTGGATAGAACTGGATAGACACTCGGAAGACTTCAGATAAGAGAGCATCCTCCTAATACAAGAGGTAGACCCACTGAGACCTTGACTACAAGGTCCGCAATTTTAGGGACCACAGCATAATTTGTAAGCTAGGGGAAAAGGATTTTTAGAAATGGTCATATGAAAAGTCTGCATGAATTCATAGAAGCTACCAAGTATCATTTCATTTCTCTAGGTAGGGGAAAAAGACGTATTTATAGATATTCAAGCATGTCATGGGGATGATCTGTCCAAAGGAGTTGTTCTAAGAAAAGAGGAAGGGATAACAACATGGATAGTACTTCAGGGTAGTATAAACACTCAGGATTGCTAGAATTAGTCACATAGCAGAATCTGGACCCAGAAAATGCTATCATCTGAAAGCTAAAAGGGAAGGTTATTCTACTTTCTACTTCTGCTAAGTGGTTTGCTATAATCCAGAAAACTCTGCTTCTTGGATTCATCCTTGATCCACCTGTCTCCAAGCTGAGATAAAAGAAGATGGGAGAGACAGGGTCTGCTTATTTGTGCTTTGCTCAATATTAAAGCTGCAGATGTAGTTTTTTACTCAAGACAGTGAGAGACACTAAATTAGGGAATAAACAGAGCCAAAATTCAACAAGCAAGCCAAAAAGGGAAGTCCAATTTACATTCTTAAACCAACAGGTCAGGAAGCAGGTACCACAGTTGAGCTGAAAATTTAGGACTAAAAGAACAACTAACATGAGACAAACTAAGTGGTTTTAACTTATAAAAGGGGATGATCATTGCTTAGGATACACATTGTCTGTGGCTTGCTTTTTAGTACTAACTCAAGCCAGATACCCAAGTGAGCTGGCCCAGTTTAAAGGGGGAATTTCTGAGACAACCAATGTGTCAGGCAGAGAAGCCTATGCTGACTATACAAACAGCCATCAAACTACTGAAAAATGGGATGAGAAGGACCTTTCTGTTTGCTTGGTTCTCTGCAAAGGCTCCTTTATATATAAATAGGTCATATGAAAAGTCATTTCCTTATGATGTTGGGTTCTCCAACTCTGAAAGTTAGATAGCAGAGTACTCCTGAGGATCTGCCATGTACCTTCAGGTGACCTGACATACTGATGGGTAACATAAAGGCTGAAGAAGTGGTAAATAACTGACAATTAGGAAACATGGACTATTAAAATTTTAAAACAAAATTAACTTCAATTTTACTAGAATTTAACAACAAATAACAAATGAAACTAAAGACATGGATTAATTTCAGATAATAGATAATATTTCATAAAGATTAAAAATTTTAAAAGCAAAAAGATCTTCTAAAAAGACTTACAAAATAAAAATACTGAGGTCAGTTTGTTTGTTTGGGGGCATAAGTATATGTTTTCAGAGAGTAAAGTACTTTCCAATGCTTCTTAGCAATAAAAGGGAGTGTATCAGGGACATACATAACAACACAGAAGACCTCAAAATAAAGATGTTGCATGAAAGAAGCCAGACTCCAAAGAATATATACTGTGTGGTTCCATTTATAAAAAGCTGTATAAAATGCAAGCAATATAGCATAACAGGAAGCAGATTCCTAGGGGTGGGAGGGGAGGGTGAGAAGAGGCCAGAGAGAGGCATTACCAAGGAGTCTGAGGACACTTTGAGGATCACAGATGTATTATCTTGATTGTGGTGATGGTTTTGTAGGTGTATAAAAATATCAAAAATTATCAAACTGTAAACTTTAAATATGCAGTTTTTTATATGTCAATTATAGCTCAACAAAGTTATTAATTAAAAAAAAGAAAGACTTTGATAAACTTCAATCTTTTGAAGCAAACTATATGCTACATTTTTGTCAAATGTGTATATTAAGGAACTTGAAACAATGATATAGAACGTTTTTATGAAGACATTAATCATGAACTGGAAGAGGATTTTGTAACTGGCCTTCCACACTGTAATACTAATGTTCCAGCTCAGAACCTAGGGGTTATGAAATTCTGTACATAGTCAATATTTTTCCTTTTTTTGCAAGGTGGCAAACTGTATGGACACATTCCTAACATAAATTTATACCAAACAATGTATAGTGTGGTACATGAGTGACAACATATGATAGATTAATTAGTTAATTAATTAATATATTGCTGTTAATAACCATCACTGCAAGAAATTTTTTGAAGACTTTTGGTGGTAATGACAAACAAAGGTAAGTGATCAGAACCGAGAATAATGGTTTCCCATCCAAAAGCAGAGTAGCTAGTCTAAATCTAGTCTTGAATGAATTTTTGAGAGAAGGTGCAGTCTTGTATCAAATATCTGATACATTTGTGCATCCAAAAGACAAAACCAATACACACAATTACAAGTAGACCCTTCATAGACACAGAGTTTAGAACTTTTTCTTGACCATAAAAAATGTTTAAAATTATTTTTTAGACTCAGAATTTGCTTAAGGCTCTGTTTTGAGAATCAAACACAAAGACTTGGGCATAAAATCCTGGATCTACCTTGAATTTTGTTAAATCCTAATTTCCTAGCAAAGAGATCCAGAGGTTTATGGGGAAGCAGGAGAGAATGCTCCAGGCCTAGCTATCTTCAAACATGAGTAAAAGTAAAAAGGTCCAGGGAATCTCACAGATTGAGGATTGAACCCAGCGTCCAGTTATGGTTCACAACTGATTAATAAAAACTGGGAGATTATAAACTGTTTTCAATATTCAATTACAATAAAAAAATCCAATAAAGATGCAAAAACATTGGAGCGTATATAATTACAACTGAGACTAGGCCCCAAATCTTTATTGCTTCCCTGAAATAACCAGAAACATTTTCTCAGTAAAATAAACTATTAGTAATTCACAGAAACTCTCACCCCCCTCATTTAGGCTCTGACCAACAGCAGGAAGGGACACATTTAGCAGCCAATTGTATTTGCACTCCCCCTTTCCCCAAAGAAGTTTTTCTCATCAAAGGAAGCAGTTCTATTTCGGTTGTTATTTCCTGTGAGAAATGCAGGCATGGTGTTTGGTATGCATGGCCATCATGCTATTTCTAACCATCATGTACACGGTGTTCCTGTTGTCTTGCAATACAAGAAGGAAAGTCTCTAACATTTCTTAAGCTATTTCAAAGGTACACCAGCTATGTCATTACCTCCAAAGAATGCCTGCAGAACACTATGGAAACCACAAGGTATATGATTTTGGTGAAGAATTAGAATAGACTGAAGGTCGGTAATGGAGTCAAATATAATTGTATAGAAACTGGGTTTCACACTATGAAGTTGAAAGCCTTGGTAGCTCACAGCTAGTAGCTGTTAATTATGAGACCCTATGGTATTAGACTTGTCATTAAAAGGCAAAGTATTGCTAATTAGTAGGTTCATAAAAGGAAACATTGCTAGCTCAGAAAGTTATCTAAAAAAGATTAATAGAATTACTTTACTTTGAGTTTTCTAGAACTTTTTTGGTTAATATTTACTCATTATTAAAAAACATTTGCTAAGTGATCTACTATGTGCCAGGTATTGTGACATCTGAAACAAAGAGATGAAGTATAGAGCAAGACAGAGAGCCCAGATGACATTAAAGTCCAAGGTTCCATTATTTCCAGAGGCCCAATTGCACTGTCTCCCTTCCTTTGAACATGTGAGGTACGCCAAAATTCCTTTTTGCAACAATTTAAGGTATTTTTTTAATTTGTAATTAAATGAGACATGCCAAACACAGATATGAAAATTGTTCCTACCTGAAAGCCAAAATGTATCTAAATTTACCAAACTGAGTCTAGAGGCAGAGAAGCTTAAGTTTAACTTCCCTTCATTCTACCTTTGATCTTTTTGTCTATCTCAAAATCGCTCAGAAGAAAACAAAGCATTAATACTTGCGTTTATTTAAAGACAAAGAGAAATAATAGTCACTTTTCTAAACTTCAGTTCTGTGCTCAGGCACAGAATGAAAGAACAAATGACTTGGGTTATGAGTTCCTAATTTATAGTCCAAATGCTAATGCCAAGAGTGACATATTAGATATGGACAGCATACAGGATCAACCCATGCTAGATAATGGGCTGTATTATTTATAAGAACAACTCAAGAAACAAATTAATTTTCTCACAGAGTACAGATTCCCACTTTTCATGCTATGTTCTTTCAGTTAAACTGCCTTGAAAGAAGGAGTCATGTGGCTTAAAGGAAGATTCTAACCTATTACAACCCTAAAAGAGAACATATTTATTCTCAGAAGAACAAAAATGGGCCACAGAACTAAGGCAAAGTTAACCAGGAAAAGGTACAAATTTACCAACAATCCATATCATCAGAATGAGGCAGATTCTGTAATATGACTGTCATATTTTGTGCAAATGGAAATGACAAGAAAGCTGGGGTAGCAATACTCATATCAGACAAAGTAGATTTTAGACAAAAATCTATTACAAAAGACAAAGAAAGGCATTATATAATGATAAAGGGAGCAATACAATAACACTCATTAACATATATGCACTTAATATGGGAGCACACAAATATATAAAACAAAAATTAATAGACATAAAGAGAGAAACTAACAATAATACAAGAATAGTAAGGGACTTTAACACCCTGGTTACATCAATGGACAGATCATCCAGATAGAAAATCAATAAGGAAACAGTGGTCTTAAACACATTAGACTAGATGCCATTTAATAGATATAAGCAGAACACTCCACACAAAAACAGCAAAATACACTTTCTTTTCAAGTGCACAGAGAATGTTCTCCAGGATACAGCACATGCTAGTCCACAAACAAGTCTCTACAAATTTAAGAGGACAGAAACTATATCAAGCATTTTTTTCTGATCACAATGATATGAAACTAGAAATCAATTACATGAAAAAAATGGGGAAAATACAAATATGTGGAGACTAAATAACATGCTACTAAAATAGCCGATGGGTCAATGAAGAAATTAAAGAGGAAACCAGAAAATACTTTGGGACAAACAACATTCCAAAATCTATGTGATGTAGCAAAAGCAGTTCTAAGAGGGAAGTCTATAGCAATACAGATCTACCTCAAGTAACAAGAAAAATTCTCAAATGAACAACCTAACCTACCATCAAAAGGAATTAGAAAAATAAGAACAAAGTCCAAACTCAGCAGAAGAAAGGAAATAATAAAGATCAGAGAGAAAATAAGTAAAATCAAGAAAAAAATAAAAAGACAATGAAACCAAGAGCTGTTGTTTTTCTCTTGAAAATGTAAACAAAATTGATAAACCTTTAGCCAGGCTTATCCAGAAAAAAATAAGAGAAAAATAAACAAAATAAATAACAAAAGAGGAGAAATTACAACCAATATCTCAGAGATTAAAAAAACATAAGAGAATACTATGAACAGTTATATGCCAACAAATTAGATAACCTAGAATAAATGGATAAATTTCTAGAATATACAATCTTCAGACTGAATCAGGAAGAAACAGACTATCTGAACAGACCAATCACTAAGAGTGAAATTGAATTAGTAATAAAAAAAACTCCCAGCAAACAACAGTCCAGGATCAGATGGCTTCATAGGGGAATTCTACCAAACATATAAAGAAGAGCTAATACTTATCCTCCTCAAATCCTTCCAAAAAATTAAAGAGAAAGGAACATTCAAAATTTGTTCTATGAGGCCACCATTACCCTTATAACAAAACCAAAGAACAAAAAAAGAAAATTACAGGCTATTATCTCTGATGAATATAGATGTCAAAATTCTTGACAAAATACTAGCAAAACAAATTCAATAATATATAAAAAGGATCATACACCATGATTAAGTGGTATTTATTCCAGGGATGCAAAGATGGTTCAATATCCACAAATCAATCAATTTGATCTATCACATCAAGAAAAGTCAGGTTAGAAATCACATGATCATCTTAATTGACACAGAAAAAGCATTTGACAAAATTCAACATCTATTCATGATAAAAACTTTCATCAAAGTTGGTATAGAGGAAATATATCTCAACATAATAAAGGCCATTTATGACAAACCCACAGTAAACATTATCAAAACAAAAAGGCAACCTACAGAATAGGAAAAGATATTTGCAAATATGTCTGATAAGGCATTATATCCAAAATACATAAACAGTTCAAACAACTGAACACCAAAAGTACAAACAATCCAATTAAAAAATAGGAGAAGACTTGAATAAACATTTTTCCAAAGAAGGCATACAAATGGCCAACAGGCACATGAAAGGATGCTTAACATAGCTAATCATTAGAGAAATGCAAATCAAAACCACAATGAGATATCACCTCGCACATGTACGAATGGCTATCATCAAAAAGACCACAAATAGCAAATGTTGGTGAGGATGTGGAAGAAAGGGAACCCCAGTACACTATTGGTGAATGTAAATTGATACAGCCACTATAGAAAAACTATGCAGTTTCCTTAAAAAAACTAAAAATAGAACTACCATATGATCCAGCAATTCCACTCCTGGGTATATATCCAAAGAAAATAATAATACTAATTTGAAAAGATATATGTACCTCAATGTTCATAGCAGCATTATTTACAATAGCCATGACATGGAAACAATGTAAGTGCCCATCAACGAATAAATGGATAAAGATGTGATACACACACACACACACACACACACACACACACACACACACACACACACACGGGAATATTACTCAGCCATAAAAAAGAATGAAATACTTCCATTTGCAGTAATGTGGATGGAACTAGAGAATATTATGCTAAGTGAAATTAGACAGAGAAAGACAAATAGTGTATGTTATCACTTGTATGTGGAATCTAAAAAATAAACACATGAATAAATACAATATACAGAAACAGACTCACAGATAAGGAGAAAAAACTAGTGGTTATCAGTGGGGAGGGGTGCGGGGAAGGGGCAAGACAGGAGTAGGGGATTAAGATATACAAACTACTATGTATAAAACAAATAAGGTACAAGGATATATTGTACAGCACAGAGAATACAGCCAACATTTTTTAATAACTTCAAATGGGGTATAATCTATAAAATACTGACACTTTTATACCCTTGGAACTAATATAATATTTTAAATCAACTATACCTCAGTTAAAAAAAAAAACTAAATACACACAAGTATTTGTATGGTAGCTGAATACTTTTTAGTTGTCTTAAAAAAGTCAAGACAATTTGGAAAATGTATTTTTTGATGCAGGTAAAGTGTAAACCAACCTCTTTATATTTGACAACTTTTTTAAGCATCTTGCCTTCACTAATAAACCTCTGTGAGGTAGCAATAGGAGAAGAGAAGAGAAGAGAAGAGAAGAGAAGAGAAGAGAAGAGAAGAGAAGAAGGTCACTTCCTCCTCTGTGTTTCCATGACATCGTTGTAGAAATCTCTACAACGTTTAAAACGTTTAAAAATTGCATTGTAATTATTTATTTACATATCTGTCTCTCTTCATAATAATAAACTTTAGGAAAAACAAAACATATTTCAGGAAAGACAAATAACTGTAGCTTATTGAATAGTTCAGCTGTATATAGTCCTTGTGCTATAATAATAATGTAAATATTGAAAGAAGTTCTAAACAAAATTATTACATAATATTTAGGAAGAATGGGAGACAGGAAGCACATGATGTGTAGTGGGAAGAGGGATGGTGAAAGGGAGTTAAAGTGTAATTTTCCAGAATAGGAAATCAATAGGTAGTGCCTAACACTGAAAAATAAATCAAGAAATATCAATGAAAGTATATTGTTTAGTGATACAGAGGTAAATATCAAAAGAAACAGCTCAGGTTGAAAGTGGTAGCCTCCAAGGAGTGGGAAATGGGAAAGTGTCCCATGACAGATAACAGACGGCTGATATTTTTCGTTAAAAGTCTTGAAAAACTATCTGGCTCAAGTTTCACGCATATTTAACAATGACAAAAAACTCAAACAAAAATAAAAAAAAAATAAGTGAAGGAAACCAAGCAATGCTCTGATCTGTCTCCACCTACTCAGTGTTACTTCTGGAGACAGAACTGAGCCTGGCTTCTATTCATAGGAGTGATGAAAATCAATAGTTCTGAGACACTTTGAGAAGGAAGCGCAACTGACCAGTCTGAGCCAAATCCTGAACACAATGTTCAGAGCCTCTTTGCTCCTGGAAGTGTTTTCATTTGCAAAACTGCTTGTGACCATTAGAGAGAACTTGAGTTCTCTTCATAGGAAAGAGTTATCATTTCCTGGACATTTGGCCAGAAGACAACACTCCTCAAGTTCGAGGGGAACTTGCTAGGCAGTCTTGCTGACAGCTCCAGACTAACTGCTTTGATTCAACTCCCTGAAAATTACAACTGTTCCCCGATAGGTAATTCACATGCAAATAATGTACAATAGTTGAATGTTTTAAGCCCAAGGTGTGTTATGATAGGAATCTTTATAATTTGCCTTCCTAAACTTTCAACCAAACCATTTACTGGGCTACAGGAATTTGATGATACACACCTCAGAAGCATAAGTAACTGTGTAATCAAGTGAATTTTTAAATAGCTTATACAGAGATAGTAAGGAATTGAACATTTCCTCCCCATAGAAAAAATTCCAAGGAAATAAAAAAAAATTCTCCTTAAAACACAAACACATAAGAAACACACTTAATTATGATTTGTAGGATTTTACTGTTTTAAATATGGCAGCAAGCCCTTAGGGGGAAGGGGTGGCTTCAATTAAAGAAGATTCAGTGAAGTGACAAGGCATTCCCCAAAGTAACAATCTCTAATTACGTAAAAACATGCATGGAAATGTAATGAGACAGAAAATGACTTATAATTGCCAAACCTCCTCTAAGGGAACGTATAGTGCACAGCTGAAAGAAATATTTTCTTTCAAACTTTTTATTTTGAAATTTTTCAAATCCGTAGAAAATTTGAAAGAATAGAATATGAACACCCATATATTCTCTACCTAGGTTTCACCAACTATTAAGATTTCACCACTTTGTGTTCTCATTCTCAATTGCTCTTTGTCTTTATGGGGGGGGGGGGTGTTTGTACCCATTCACCATATCTTTTTCCCCCTTGAAACATTTGGAAGTAAGCTGCAGACATCTTTTTATGTCATCCCTTAAATATTTCAGCATACATTTCCTAAGAATAGGAATATTCTCCATTGCAAAAAATTAACAAACGGAACCCTCAGTTAAGTAGGGTCGGGAGGCCAGAAGGGGGAGCTCTCGCACCCTATGACAATAGTGGAGCCCAAGAGAAGAAAGAAAGGCTTCCTCTTCTTGCCTGGCAAGGGCTCAGCCAATGAAAAGCCACTATACTTCGAACTCTCGATTCCTCCAATGACCTCTTTGTTCACTACGGCCCTCCCGACTTTCTTTCCCCTCTTTGAAAAGAATCCTTCCTCCTCTCATTGTATCGGGACTTGCCCAAGGCTCGCCATAGTTACGGACCCCAAACTGCAGTTCTTCGTTGATCTCAAATAAACTATTCTTGCTGGCGAAATTGGAAGTCTATTTGTTTTAGGTCAACACCTTCATAAACACAATACCATTATGATACCTAAGAAAATTATTATTAATTCAGTATCATGTAACATATATAGCCCACATTCAAACTTTCCTAATTGTCCCTAAGAGTCCTATATAGCTGTTTTCATTTCATTTCCTGATCCAGGATCCAATCCGGTCTCATACATAATATTTGGTTGTTACAGCTCTGGAAGGAATGTTTAAATAAGCCATAAAAGGTAATCCTGCATCAGGTAGCATACCCCAGAAATAATGGCTCACTTCCTACGAGGGTAGGCCCCATTAACTTTGAGGCTCTCTCTTTCTCTCTCTCTCTCTTTTTTTTTTTTTTTTTCCTGAAGTGATATAAAGTTTGGGGCCAAAATTGAATCGTTAGGACAACAGAAGAGGGATTCACTTCTTAAAACTAACGCTCTTATAAAATGTTTAAGCACTCATGGAAAAGCAAGGCTTGGAGTCTATCTTGGATAGCAACCTTGAGTCTTAAGAAGTCCCAAAATATGATCATGCCTAGGACCCCAAATTATTAAGCTGTTCAAAGTCATCTTGGCTTGACCCTAGGTTTAGAAGAATGATAAAAAGAAGGTAACCCTGACAATAAGAGCAGTGAACCCCAAATCACCTCTTCCGTAGCTGCTCATCAGACATCTGCAGTGCCTCCTTTAAACGCATGTACCTGTCTTCTCTCAGCAGCCTAGAGCCGTCGTACAGGCTGAGCTCTCGGTCGTGGATCAGCCTAATGGGATGGTGGAAGGTCAGCAAACACATTAATCAGTTTTGAACGTTGGAGTTATTAGAGATAGAATCAGTCAGTTAATATTTTAATCATGTCTATGATTACTGGCAATTGAGTCTAACAATTTTGTTTAAATGCACCTTTTGAAATTTCAAGTTGGCTAGCGCTATGTTATACTTGGCAAAACTGTTGGTTTCTGTACTTGAGGGCAGTAGTCATGGTTACTAGATGTGAAGAGGGAGGAAGAGGAGGGGGAAGAGGAGAGAGATGAAAAGAAACAGCTGAATGGGTGACTCAGGAGAACCATGAGGTAAATATTAATGAACAAAGCAGTTGGCACATACTCCCTTGAATCTAATGTAACTCTTTAAGTCATGGTATTACCAAAATATTTCTATCTTTGCAATTATGTAATATAAAATATCAAAAATCTTTATAATGAAATAACTAATGCTGCTTCATATGCAACTCTGATGGGACCTGATGGCCCACCGCACAAATAACATCGTCCTCCAGCTGTTGCAGAGGTCGAAAGTGCTATTCTAGCTCTTATACCAACCACTAGAGTTTCCGGATGCCCACAGCACAGTTGCCCCACAGACCCACTCAGTAAGCACCGAGGGGAGGGGAGGCTGCCTAAGGCAGAGGCTGGGAGCATGGGCAGCAGAGTCCCTCAGACCGGGGTTCAAAGCCCAGCTCTGCACCTTATTAGCTGAATGACCCGGCGGGGGGGGGGGGGAGGGAATAATCTGTTTGTCTAAAATTTTATCTTTTCTAAAATTGAGGCAATCATGCCAACCTCATAGCATTGCTGTGAAAATTAAACAGCTAATGTAAAGCAGATGCTTGATATAGTTGCTCTCAATCTCAGCTGTGCATTAGAATCCACTGGGAAGCATTTAAAAATGCCAGTGTTCAGGCCTCATCTTGGGTCAGTTACATCAGAATTTGAGGAGGAGGATGGAGCTCAGATATCAGTAATTTTTAAGCCTCACTCCCACAAGGAGATTCCAAGTTGAGAGTCTGAGAAAGGCGGGCTTAGCACAATGCCTGCAGAGCAAGCTCTCAGTTAGCAGCTGCTGCAGTTACTACTAGGCCTAAGAAAGAGGCGGCCAATAAAAGGGGGCAGAATTATTTTGTTTGTGTTTGCATTTGTCTGTTTAGAAAAGAAAAATACTGTAAATCTATGGAATGTTTATAGTAAATCACTGAAAGTCTGTGGTGATTAAATGCTCTCAAATCTAATCAGGATTAACAATGTTCAGAATCTTTCATTATACTCATCATCTGCATCCTGTCAAGGACAAAAAATTTTGAATAGTTATCTGGGAGAAATAGACTATTCCACTTATTTGAACTTCCCCAATAAGCTAAAATTTAAAGTTAAAAATCAAATGTTTCCAAGTGATAGGATCAAGATGTAACCCCGCCCCCCCAATGGTATCATTAATCTCCCGAAGTGACACAAGATGGGAATATTTTCCATGAAAGTTACACATAAAGTCTTCTCTTAACATTAAAGAGAAGTTAATTAGGAATGTGTGGATATTTTCCCCACATAAACTGAAATAAGAAAACAAGTGATGCAAATGTTCAAGTCTGTAAACACAAAGTGCCCTTTGGCCAATAGAAAATATAATTAAACAGCTATTACACGTTTTATATAAGGACCTAAGTTTCCTCTCACTCTCAAAAAAAATTCCAACAACACCAACCAACAATTTAGACCTAGATTGAAAAGGAGTTGGTAAGCAGTGAAGCAGTGACTCTGACAAACTATAAAACTTTGGCTGTGTGACTTATCGCATACATCAATCAGCACAGATATAAATATATGTCTTTCAAAATTATTACTTAAAAGTTTTCTCTTTTAAGCTCCTATACACATAATTTTGCTATGGCTCTTCCCATAATGTTCACTATTTGAAGTTTTATTATACTATATTTACAACAATAAAAACATCTGCTGTTTTACTTGGATATAGAATTGTAAGTTCCTCAGGAACTACGTAACTGAGTTTAAATGAGAAGATTGAAAAAATTCCACGTCTACTGTTTACATGGTGTGTTTTTGTGTGTGTGACTCATACCAACCTTTGTAATACAGCAAGTGTACCCGCATTGACTCTGTGAATGCCATCCAAGAGAACCAGCTTCCCTTCCAGAGCAGCATTTACGAGGGGCGAGGACCGCCAGGCAGTGTCTCCATTTGGAAGCGTGTATCTCTGCTGTAGCAGATCACGTGCTGTCATATCCTGAAACCAATCCCCAACACCCACCGAAGAAAATGCAGACTTAGTTTTTAAGGCATGGATGACAGCTTATTTAGCTTTAGAGTTACTTCTCCCTGAACATAACATTCAACACAACAACTGGCAAGTCACTTTCTCCAAACCACCAGAAAGAGAGAGATTCAGAAGCTTTTCTTGGTCATTTGAATTTTTTTCCTACTACTCATCAACATACTACAGTGAGGGTTCATTGTTGTTTTTTTCTTTTCTCCTTTTCATTTAGCATTTTCTCCCTCTTTTAAAATGTTCACTTGGTACCTACACAGATGGTGGCAGTAATTCCCACTTAACTTTAACAGAATTTAACTCAATCAGCTTTACTCCTGACTGGGCCAAAATTGTGGCTTCCTTTTTAAGAATCAGAGGCCATACAAACTCAATGGGAGGAGATGCTTATCAATGATGTGCATTTTCTTGCAGTTGTGTTCTTCTGAAAAGCCACACTATGAACCATCACAGTGACTCATATTTAAAGAGGCCTGAAAATGGAGGAAACTGAGGAGGACAGTCATCAGATGAGGCATACACAGGAACTGACAAACAATAACGCAGCACTTGCAAGCAATTTTTTAAAGCACATACACAACGTGCTAGTGCTAAAGCAGTGTAACAGGTTTAAGCAAACTATTAATATTAGTGGTACATAAACATCTACCTACTGTAAAAAAAAATTTGGTGCCATATAATATGAACAATTTTTCTTACATGTGTTAATGTTGAATTAATAGTTTCTTTTCTGTTATCAGCTTCAGATAAATTCTGTGCCATTTATATCAAACAAAACTTAAACATCTACAGTCAATTGTATCCAAAAATTTAAAGTCTTTTGTAAATTCTTTGATATCCCAGTCCAGTTTTAAGACAGAAAATGAATGAATGTGCTTATATCTACAATGGCAACCAATCTGTACTGAAATCAAGATGAAAAGGTAAGTCTTGATCATTTTAATTTTCTCACTATCAAAAAAGTACTGACTTAGGAAGTATAAACAGGCTTATATTGAATCATAATGGCACTGGAGAAATAATATTCAAACTGATGAAATAAACATTTTACATTTTAAAGCAAGACAAGAAAAATTTAAACATAATTTTTTCTCCTCTAGTGTGCATTGTGTATCTGCTTTATGCATTGACCAGACCTCCCCAATAGCAGAAATGCCTGCTTAACCATAAAGATCAATTTTTCTTCTTCTGATGCCAGCTATGCAAGTCCCTTGAAGACAGCATTCCTTTCTCAGTCCTATAAGGGGTCACGATGACCCACCACTCACCTTGCATGTACAGACATCTCTAGTGAACTTTATGTACAATGCCAATAATGTCAATATGTCATTTCCTTTAAAGATGGCGATTGGTGCAGAACAGACTGGACTGATGACTGGGGAGATACAGGGCCACACCTAATGGGTGTTTTTTAACTTAAATACTTACTTGTTACCTTATTTTATCTACTAACCATAATACTTGTATCCTGCCTACTTTATAAGATAACTGTTTCTTGCATTACCAAATGTGTGACTGAGCTTCAGACGAAATTAATGATAATTTGGTGAGGAGGGTATAGCTCAAGTAGTAGAGCGTGTGCCTAGCATGCACAAGGTCCTGGGTTCAATCCCCAGTACTTCTTCTGCAAATAAGTAAATAAACCTAATTACCTCCCCCACCAAAATAAAAAAATTAATGATGATTAGGTGACTTAAAAGGACTGATCAAATATATAGTTCTGTAAGATCAATGACTGTAATAGTGTAACTTTAGATAACGAGAAGAAGCAAGAAGTAACCATTTCCTAGATAACTGACCAGTAAGATACAAAGTCCAGAGGCTTTTGGCTACTGTTAACAAGGCCTAATCCAGTAAGAGCACATTGAGTGGCCTATCAGCGAAACCCCCACCTGATCTGAGAATGAGCCATGGGACAAACTGGTTATGAAATGACTCCTAAACCTTGGACAAAATCAAGACCAAAAGGCGGGGACTGTAAAATAAAGAATGTAACCCACCATCCAGCTCTGCAAGAATCAAGTCCTTGGCCACTGCAGGTGGTGACCTACAACACACCCTGAAAGGGATTCAAGGGGGAAGATCAGGATGAGGCACTTTGTGCTCTGGGAAAACTGACAGAACTGGCACTCAGATGGTTAGATATTTTCAAGAGAACTTTTTTAGGAACCTGGATTCTTGCATCTTCCCATACTTAGAAAAGCATTAAGACCACTAACTAGGATGTCTGTTCCTCTTGACCAGCAGCAATCTTCTACTGAGATGCGTGCTTGATTGCATGTACCTCCTTTAGCAAAAATCACAAATATACTGACCTCTCCCCTTACCTCTTTGGAACAATTCTCAGAGCTCTCTGAGAGACTGTCTCCTGGGTTACAATCCTCAGGTTGGCTTGAATAAAAATTCCCATTTCTTTCTTAGATTGACTGTTAATTCATTGTTTTCATTGACAAAACTCAGTAAATCCCCATAGCGCTAAAGGCCTGACTTTGACACATTATCAAAACTTGGCTCAACTCATTAATTGCATCTAATTTTTCTATTAATTTTAAATTCTATGCAATTTACAAGAGCATGTCATTCTAAGCTGCCAAGGGCAGATGCAACAGTGAAGACCAAATCTATCACCAAATGAGCTGTACTATAGACAGGAAATAGATCTCCCTTGCAAGAAAAATCGGACAAATCAAAATAAATGTCGGTTCCTTTTCATAACTGAATTATGAAAAAAATCAAATATATACACATACATAAATCTTTTACAAGTTCATATAAAAACAGGTAAATTTAAAGAAAACTCTTGGTACTCATTATTCCAGAAAAGCAGTCACTGTAGGTGCATTACACATTGTCTTAGAGAATAAAACAAACAGAAAACACGCTTTAGCACAGTGGTTCTAAGTCAAAGGGACATAGCAGAAACACCTGGGGGAACTTCTGGAAAATACATAAGCTTAGATTTGGATGCAGTAGATCCCAGGTGGGGCTGACCACCTATTTTTTATTAAACATTACACAGGTAACAGCACAAATGCCTCCCAGGTGGGAAGTACTGCTTTAAAAAAGACATTAACTTAATGTGAAACTTTCTTCATCTTATTTATTTATACTCCTTCCTATTCTAATGGAAATTATGAGATTGCACGAGGATATACAAAACGCGTAACAATGCAGTATAAATTAAAAGGTGAACAGAAATGAAGGAAAAAAAGGAAAGAGTAGGCTTTGTTTCCTCTAAGCACCTATCTTGGTACTCCAAGAGGAGGTATGCAACATAAAGAAGATATACCACTGGTATCATATTTTTAAAGAAATGGATGGGTGTTAATTTTGCAAATCCCAACTTCAGACTGAAAATGGATCACACCCCGACCCAACTCAGCTCTTGAATGTTTCGTGTGGGCCCAGGAAGTGGAGATGATGAATGTGACTTTGGCATAAGAGGTTCAGATGCCTAGAGCTGATGCTAGTAATTGGTAACTTTTTTTTTTAATTTCAACAGAGAAAATTCCTACCTCTCATACTGACACATCCTGAATCACCATTCTGTCTAAGAGATAAAAAAGCACGACTTCATTCTGTAGTGATGGGCGATTCCCAAGTACATTCACAGCCTGTTAATTCATACAATGTCTACAATACTTGCCTCATTCAGATAAGTAAATATTTATTAACAAAGATGATGAGAAAGACAACAGTGTGTACAGCTCCTCTTTTCCAGCCTAGCAGTTGGAGACTCCCTTTTACTGACTGAAGTAAACTGAAATGATTATTTGCTGCCACACAACAAGCAGTAACAGATCAACAGAGTTCAATGGTGTTAATGCCAACCACAAATATGGACCAGAAATAGTCTCCCCTTCTTCAGTCTTCAGAGGGGTAGAAAACGGAAAACACTGGCCTTTCTTAGAAGACTACCTCGGTTCACTATTATCACCTCAAGTCTCTACATATTCTCATGTTAAAAAGAGCCATTCTTCATTTCTAATGTATCTGTGCATTAAAACAAAAGCCTCCGGGGGGGGGGAATGCCATTCTTTTTAATAAAAGCTCTTAGTTTTCATAATTAAGACCCTGTACTAGGAGAAAAGATGAAAATCCTACCTTTTCCTTAAAAAGATAATTGCCCCCACTGCCCATAATATTAGCTATCATCAGAAATTATTTTCAATGTGAAAGTTATTTTTCATTGTGTGCAAGAGCAAGGGACACCAAAGTAAAACTGAATTTCCACAGAACAACTGAACCTAGTCAGATCTAATTAACAGAAGTTTTTCAGCACAGTCTGAAATGAGTCAGTAACACAATTTCAGTATTAAGCTAACCTTGGGGGGAGGGTACACCTCAAGGGGTAGAACACATGCTCAGTATGCATGAGGTCTGGGGTTCAATCCCCAGTACCTCCTTTAAGAATGAATAAATAAGTAACCTAATTAACTTCCCTCATCAAAAACAAACAATATTAAGCTAATCTTTAATGGGGAAACAGCGTTTTCAAGTGTTTCACTCTATTTGGGTTTTAGTACCATGAAGTTGTTTTAATATCTTTACTTATTTTAACATATACTGTATCACAGAATTGTTAAAATATATATATATCTCATTTCCTTATTCTTACTACCTACACACACATCCCTAAAGCAAGTGGAAAAGCAAAATTTAGAAAAGAAACGTGCTTATTCCATACGAGCATTTTGAAAGCACACTAATAAAAATCAAGAAAGATGAATGTCCTCATTTTTGCATATATTTTCTTATCCTTGAAACCTTTGAACTTAAGAGAATAAAAATAGCACTAATGATATCATAGAAGCCGAACCATTTCCGCTTTCTGTGTTTCCTCAAAAATTTAAAAATAACAGGACATGAAGACTAGTTCCTTTAGAGCCACCATTGTCTTCCCTTCAACACCTCACCTCCTCATTCAGATCCCTGGAAAACGTCCACATGTCTTAAGATTCTGTGTCATTTTGCATTTTTGATTTGCAGTGAAGAAACGCTACTAAAAACAAACATGTCCTATTAAAATGAGAAGCATAATTCTGCACAAACTTTTTCAGAGAATACATATTTGAGCCCTAAGGTAATTATATATCTTAAATGCTTTCAGGACCTTTGACTGGTATAGACTAATTTTTCTGAGATTTCCTTGAGAAACCTGGAAATAAGTAATTAGTTTGATAAATGACAAAAAGTAGTTGTGCATTGAATGTCTAGAATAAGATTAGAATTAGTTTTCCAAGGTATAATCTCATTCAGAAAGACAAACAAAAGTATTACAGTAAATTTTTAGCAAATAAGGAAATTTGAACTATCTCTTTAAATATAAATAGTGATAAGAAAGTCAAATTTTATATTATAAAGCATATATAATTCTTCTGGCAGAAAATTTAAATGATTATAAGAAAAGTAGGATACCAAAGTGTATACAGATTATGACCTCAACCAGAATAAAAAATACATTTCTACCACATTCATGAACCTTGAAGTAAGTTGGCTTACAAAAATAGGTATAATATACTATAAATTTTAAAATAAGTGGATAAAGAAAACTAAACAAGGGAAGATGAAACTAAGAAAGGTAAAGATGATACACACAATGTATATTAAAACATAATCTAAAGAATCTAAAACATAATCCAATTTTTCTAATTTCTAAAACATAAATCTAATTTTTCTAATTTCTAACATACAAAAAGAGCATCATTTTTTAAAAATGTTACATAAGTCATAACACCACAGCACTGACACCAAAAAAGAAACAAGACTACAATTCTTAACAATGAGATTGAGAAAAATTTGTTCCATGGGTCAGGTCATCATATAAAGGACAGTGTGTTAAGGAGTTAAAAATAGAAGTAACAATAACTATCGCAGCTAATACTTATAGAAGGGTTACTAGGTGCCAAGTACGTCACATAAATTAACTAATGTAATCCTTATAATCTTAAAAGACAGGTAAAATTACTGTCTTCGTTTGACAGATGAGATAACTGAGGTACAAAGAGGTTAAACAGCTTACCCAATCAAGGACAAACAGCTAGTAAGTAAAGGAGCCAGGTTATCCTCAAAAGTATTATTACAACAAATACAGCAACAAATTTCAGTCAAAGAAATTCTGCAGAGAAAGAGCTGGTCTAGATCAACCAATCCATGTATGTAATGTAGAGTTAATACGGTAATGTACCAATTGCACACCTTTCAGGCTACGCACCACAAATGTTTTCTCAATCAACTTCTTTGACAAGAGTCGGAAATGCCGACCAGGTTATACTCTCAGAAACGCCTTCTAAAGCAGCTAGTCTCTACTGTTGTTTAAAAACATCTTTAAACACATACCTAAATGATTGAAATAAAAATGCTTCAGTTATAGTTAATAGTAATTATATCTCTAGGTGGATATTACTCTTCATTTTCTTGTTTCTGAATGAAAAATAAAAACAGTGGGCATTTAATTTTTTTTTGATTGGTGTAAGTAAGGATTATTAGTGATTTTTTCTTCTCCAAAAGAAGCTAGCTGGAATTTTGTAAGCTTTTCAGGTCTACATCAAATAAGTTTTGCTTATTTGAGCAAAACTTACCCTACCAGAAAATATCCTGCCAGGACTGTATAAATACTGAGAAAATCTGGGATTGAAGGAAATAAAAGAATACACAAAGACTAGCTAATGTAAGCCATCAACTTTGCAATAAGGGATTAATTATGTCCAGAACTATTAGTGGCAGAATACTGCATAAATATTGCATAAACACAGAATGTTAATAATTTTAGGTCCTAGAATAGAAATGAAACCATTATTTACAGTCTAAGCATGCTTAGTGAACAGAATGCAAGGCATGCTGCCAACATTCCTGTGTCATTTACGCTTGATCTCAAACAAAAAGGCCTCTCATTTTACATATATTGTAAAATTATTTGTAAACTCGTCCGTGCTTCTCTCTCAAGTTCTTTTAAGGAACTATTTTTAACCTGTCACACATACAATAAATTCTTCCTTTCTGTATACAATGATGGTGTTAACAAGCCTACCAAGATTGTTTTCAGTTGCTCTGCTATTGATGGGAAGAAGATAATTTTGTATCATTTATATCTCTCTTCACTGTGACCTGTGGGATCTATTTCAAAATGATCTACTCTAGTTAAAGATTTATTCTGTGAACACAGAACAAAATTCTTCTGATCGAAGCTAACAAGAAGCCAAACACACCATCTCACAACTGACCCAACGAAGGGATACCTTAATAAAGTCACGCAATAAAATATTAAGTCAAGGTCAGGGTAGGTATAGTGTAATAGGTTATTTAGGGAAGATACCTAATCAAGCCCCTTGTACTATCTTTGCTGTAGTACAGAGGTCAGACAACTAAGAACATCATTTCTTAGATGTCTTTGCAGCTTGAATTCTGTGTCTGACCCAGGTTCTACTGAGCATCCTCACATACACAAAACTGGGGACTGAAAAAACTTGGCAGTGAGCAGTGAGAGTAAGTGGCAGCCAGCACAGGGAAACCTGCTCTTCCAGAAGAGCTATGGCTGAAGTTCTCCTGGCTCTGTCATTCCTAAATGGGTAAAATCTCAACACTATTCCCCGTCTCTGCCAGAAATTCTGCAAGCTACCTCATACCCTGTTAAAAAAAAAAAACAAACCCTCAGTTTTAGACAGCCACAATGGATTCTATTATCCACAACAAAACTCACAACCTAATATTTTAAATGTAAACCATTTAAATAAGGATAATAATATTTTAAATGTAAACTAACTTTATGAAAGCTTGTTTAGAAATGTTCATGCACAACGAAGTATGTAAAAGAGGGTAAGAACAGATTCAAAAAGGAAGGCAAAAAATGTTTTAAAAATTTAAGAGGAAGGCAAAAAAGCAGAGATGTTGTGAAGTCAAGTCCCAGGACACACAAACAAAATAACCATTTTATTCAAATGGTACTGCAAACTCTGCTGCATTTTATCACAAATGTTTGACCCTGGTAGGAGAACAGGTGGGGAAGTAGAAAACATTAAAATTTCAATCTAACAACAAGTCTAAGTTAACATTTCAGAACGTTAGCAAAAATGATATAACAATGCTGTATGACAAAAATTCTTATCTTAGAATTGAAAGAAAAGGTAATATTGAAACAAATAAAAATTAGTAAAGATAGGTTGACAAAGGTCAGGATTTGAGCTGGTCCTTTAAAAATGGTATAAATTTTCAAAATTTATTTATCCACTCCTTCATATATTGACTGCCTGCTACATGCAAGTCACTATTCCATGTGCTGAGGATACGGCAATGAAAAAGATAAACATATTCCAGGGGGAAAAGAAGAAAAATAGACAAAGAAAAGGAAACAGAGGATGAGAAGGAAGAACAAGAAGGAGGAGATACAAATAAGAAAAAATATATAGTAGTTAGTGCTACACAGAAAATACTGGGTAATGTGATAGCAAAAGGCTCAGTCGAGGATGCTTTAAGTATATTCGAGTTGCGATTTGAATGGTAAAAGGCCACGTGAAGATCAGGGGAAGAGTATTCCAGGCTGAGGTAACAAAAGCCTGGTGCAAAAGCCCTGAAGCAGAAAGGAATTAGACAGGTTTAAGGGACTGAAAGTAGTCAGTGAGGCTGAAACAGAATCAGCAGAGGGTCCAGCAGGGAGAGATGGCTGGAGACGCAGGCATGGGTTAGATCACGTAGGGCAGTGGCTCTCAGCCCTGGCTGCCTGTTAGAATCACTGAGTAGCTTTTGTAAAATTCCTAAACTCTGGGTTCCACCTCAGACCAATTACTTTAAATTCTGTAACAGAGGGGCCTGGACACTGGAAATTTTTCAAAGTTCTTCAGGCGATTCTAACAGGCAGTTAAGGTTGAAAAGCACTGATGGAGGGCTCATAAGGCAAGATTAAGGCTTCTTATTTTATTCTAAGTATAATGGAAAGCCACTGACAGATTTTAAGCAAGGAAATGACATGATCTGATTTATATTCTTAAAAGTTCACTCCCACTATTCTTTAGAGAGTGGACTATGGAAAGTAACATTCTAGTCAAATATTTATAAATGTTTAACATCTACAAAAGAGAATACAATTTAAATATTCTCACCAAAAAGAGGTAAATTTAAAAATAAATATCTATATATGTTCAACCAACATAACTGAAAACTATAAGACACTGATGAAAGAAATTGAAGAAGACACAAATAAATACTTCTGTGCTCAAGGACTGGAAGAATTAATATAGTTAAAATGTCCATAGTACCCAAAGAAACCCACAGATTCAATGCAATTGCTATCAAAATTCTAATGACATTTTCACAGAAATAGAATAAATAATTCTAAAATTTGTATGGAACCATAAAAGACCCTGAACAGCTAAAGTAATCTTGAGAAAGAAGAACAAAGTTGGAAACATCACATTTCCTGATTTCAAACTACATTAAAAGCTATACTAACCAAAACTGTATGGTACTGGCATAAAAACAGACACATGGATCAGTGGAACAGAACAGAGAGTCCAGAAATAAACTCACACATATATGGTGAATAAATTTATGACAAAGGAGCCAGAAATATACATTCAATAATGGTGTCCATAAATGGTATCAGGAAAACTGTATAGCTACATGCAAAGGAATGAAACTGGACCCTAAGTTACATCATACACAAAAGTCACCTCAAAGTGGATTAAAGATTTGAATGTTAGGGCCTGAAACTATAAAACTCCTAGAAGAAAATGTCAGTGGTAAGCTCCCTGACATTGGTCTTGGTGATGATTTTTTGGATTTGACACAAAAAGCAAAAGCAACAAAAGCCAAAATAAACAAGTGGGACAACATCAAACTAAAAAGAAAAAGTTTCTGCACAGCAAAGAAACCACCAACACAATGAAAAGGCAACTTACTGAATGAAGAAAAGATATCTGCAAGTCATATATCTGATAAAGGTTATACTTATACCTAAAGTATAAGAACTCATACACTCAATAGCAAAAAACCAATCTGATTGAAAAATGGGCAGAGGAACTGAACAAACATTTTTCCAGAGACATAGAAATGGCCAACAGGTACATGAAAAGGTGCTTAACATCACTCATTATCATGGAAATACAAATCAAAACTACAACGAAGTGTCACCTCACACCTGTTAAAATGGCTGTTATCAAAAAGACAAGAGACAACAAATGTTGGTGAGGATGTGGAGAAAATGGAACCATTGTGCACTGTTGGTAGGAATGCAAATTGGTGCAGGCTCTATAAAAACAGTATGGAAGTACCTCAAAAAATTAAAAACAGAATTACCATGTGATCCAGCAATCCCACCTCTGGATATATATCCAAAGTAAACAAAAACAGAATATTGAAGAGATATCTGCACTCTCATGTTCATTGCAGCATTATTCACAATAGCCAAGATATGGAAACAACCTAAGTGCCCATCGATGAATAAATGGATAAAGCAATTGTGGTAAATAAACACACACAACCCCACAGAGCAATTATTATTCAGCCATGAAAAAGAAGGAAGTCCTGCCATTTGTGACAACATGGATGGATACTGAGGGCATTATGCTAAGAGAAATAAGCCAGACAAAGCCAAATATCTGCATGGTATCACTTATAATTGGAATCTAAAAAAAAAAAAATCAAACTCTTGGAAACAGAGAGTAGAAAATGGCTGTCAGAGATTGGGGGGTGGTGTGGAGAAATAGGAAGAGGATGGTAAAAGGGTCCAAATTTTCAGGTATCAGATGAATGAAGATCTGAGGATATAATATAAAACATGGTGACTATAGAGAACAACTGTATTTTATAACTGAAATGTGCTAAGAGAGAAGAACATCAATGTTATCCCCAGAGAAAGTGAGCTTGTGTGTGAGAGAGAGAAAAACAAGTGTCTATTAATGCGCAACTGACATAACTGATACAACTGATGCACTGTAAAAACTCTATGAAATAAAATTTCAGACGCCAAATGCATTTTCCACCAAATTCTCAATAAATGGGTTCAGGGATGGTGGGTTAGAGCTACTGGAGATGTCCATAGCTATAGTGGGTCCTGCACAAAGCAGATGATGTCAGACTGATAACTGGCCATGCGGGGCAGGGTGGATGGGGAGATAGCTCAGAAGTGTGCCACAGCTATAATACTTGACAGCTCTCTTGATTGGCTTAACGTGTCCCTTCTGGAACCTTCCTCACAAAACTAAAGCTGCTGTCTCTGCATTGATCCCCCACAGGAGACTATGCAGCAAACATGTGTTCACTAAGTGGGAGACAGGGAAGAGTGTGCATTCAGGGAGCATCATTAAGGATAAATATGGAGTCTCCTGCTTTAGCAGCACAGAAAGAGGTCTGCTAAGATTAAAGAAAGAGGCTGCTGGAGGTAACAGGGCAACCTTCCCACCCTGCCCACCTTTCCACCCACATGAGGGTATAATGGGCATCACTCCTCACCTGCACAGAGGCTGCCAGCCAGCAGGTACCCACATCTGGGAGAGCTTAAGGGAACCACAAAAAATGAGCAGGAGGCGTCCCAGGAGCTGGGCTGGCCAAGTTGTTAATCTCTTAACAGTAGTCAATAGAGTGTAAAATCAGAATTTTCGCAGCTTTTACCAGCTTAAATCCCAAGCTCCTTCAACTCAGTTCCCAGAGGCACTAGCTCAGCTGTTAAAGAACGCCTTTCCCTCTGCTGTTTTTTTGAATATCTCTATGGTCCTGCCAAATGGTTTTTGGTTTAAATGCCTCAGAAAGCCTTGTTTCTACTATGAGACTGGTTTGTAAATCAGCAATAAAGCTCAATGTATTCAGAAAGTGGTTTTGATCCTGAGCAATCGGAGTTTTTTTAATAATAGATGAAGAATAGAAAAACAAAGCCATTTAGAATCATAAAAGGCAAACAGATGATAAAGCTGAGAAGTACGTATTTGCTTTTTATTTCCAAGAATAAAATTATTTGCAAAACATTCCAAGAGTAAAATGGTTTACAGAAATTTGTAAAGTTACAGCCTTCTTTCTTTTCTTTTTTGACATATTCCCCACAAGAATATAAATATGTAACTTCATCACTAATCTCGCTAACCTTTAACAAATACTTACTCTGACAGTGATCTTTGGTGATTATAAAATAAAATAAATCCTGAGGACCCTTAAAAAATTGCCCTAAGGCCCCTAATCAAAATTAATATAAAGTACATTTAAAACAAAATACTAACTAATAGAGATGGTCAAGCATACCAATGTGTTCTTACCAATGGTACTGGGACCTAATCACACAGTGTCCTTAGTTTGGAGATAGTCCACAGAGAATCCTCAAATTTAAAATTCCTTCCCTCTTCAAGCTTATGGATTCTATGTTTTTGGATCATCAAGGATGGTCAATGAAATACCTTTCAGGCTGGAATTCCTTATTTGGTAGGATTCCTCAGTTACATTTGTTTTCTTCCTTGGGCTAATGGGTTTGGTTTTACTGTAATGTTTACTTTTATACACATGCCCGAAGGCCTCCTAATGTGTTTTTATAAATCTAATAAATACCTCATGCTAACTAAATTTGTTAAGATAACATAAAAGATGTTGTCCATTACTTAAATTGTACACGGTTTCAATTAAATGAGGCCAGTGCATACTTTCCAAGTTATAAAAGATCTGAATATCACATTCGGATACTTTTTTAAAAAAAAATGTAAAACTTACGACATTTCAATGGCAAATTTATGCAAATACAACAAGATGAACTTTTATAACATATACTGCACAATTAAACTTTAAGATATACTTTGCTTATTTAGAATACATGTTTAAAAGGTTATTGAGTTAAATCAGCAACTAGCCTGCCTTTCCAACATATAACTTTGTATTATGCATATCCCATCATAAAACACTCCAAGCAGTTCCAGTTGCAAGCTAGCATAAAATACTGCAAGTGTCATTACACTCAGCTTTTGAGATGATTTCTCTATCAAAATGAGAGCCTAAGATATGTTTTACAAAGTTTCAACTATAAAAATAACACACTGTTGAGATGGACTTCTATCAGTTGAAAACAACCATTAATTTTTGGAAACTCCTCCTTTCCTCCATTCTGTTTCGTTGTTTTCAAAAAGCTAGCAAATAGAAAAACAGACCAATACTGGAAAACAAACTGTGATGTGACAAGAACATTAGCATTCTAAAGCAAATCAAACTAACGTGAAGGAAAGCATTCCAAGTAAAAACAGATGGTACTTTTAGGGCCTCAACCCAGCTTCCTCTTAGCTCAGAGTGAGCCTTGCTATCTGCTACTTACTGTTTTTAAAGATATACAACCTAACAGGGAAGAAAATGACTTGAAAATTAATAAGCTAGGACCTGTGGTATAAGCTTTGTCTGAGGTATAAACTCTGGCACTTAACCTTTCTCATCCTTAATTTTCAAAGTCAGGAAATTCCACTTTATTGGCCAATTTTAGAGTAATTGTCAATGTCAGTAAATAACTTGAATCACTTCAAAGAGATTGCAAAAAGAGTTTTTGAAAATTATCACAAAACTTTATTTTTGAAAAACATAGGAAATACATAGAATATTGTAATTCTAGAACTGAAATGAATCCGTCTCAAAACAGTCTCTGCTTTATCCTATGAGAACTAATTAGTTCTCAAAAGTCAGAAATTGATCTAAATAAGTCTATTGCTTTTCTACATTAGAGAATGCTATAAATGGAGAAGTTCTTAAACGTTTTTGATGGAGAGGATGACAACAGTGTTTGAATAATCACACCTATCCCTTACGTCCTTAAAGACAAAGTCATCCTATTTAAAATATTTTAAGATTTCCGAAGCCTCTAGGATGGTGCATATTCAACTGAGTACCTTCTTCATCCCAAGCACTATGCTGTGGTCTAGTCCTCAGTCCTGTTAGACTCACCTTAATTTATAAACATTCCATTTTTATAAACAATATTTTGTAATTTTTGTTTTATAACCTTGAAAAAGTCCATAGTAAATATAACATACTTATACACATAATTTCAAATAAAAATTCAGCCTACATTTTAGGACAGGAAAAATAACTTATTAAAAAATAATATCCACTTCAACAAATATACGGGCACAATTACTCACATCATATAATGAAGTCAGAGGCTGGCAGCTACATGTAGAATCACTATGAATATGAAAACTGTATAAACTGGAATAGGTGTGCTATATTCATAACTCAGTACCATCAATGGCAATGTTCTCAGTGTTGCGGTCTTCCAGAAGAATCAGTGTAGTCGGCAGAATAATGGCCCCCACAAAGATGTCCACATCCTAATCCCTAGAACCTGTGAATATGTTACATTACACGGCAAAAGGAACTTTACAGACATGATTAAGTGAAGGACCTTGAGATGGGGAGCTTATCCCAGATTACCCATGTGGACCCAGTCTTATTATTTAATTCCTTAAAGTTGGAGGATGTTTCCCAGTTGTGGTCAGAGAGAGAGAGAGAGAGAGAGATGGCAGCATGAGAAAGAGTCAGTGCTCCACCGCTGGTTCTAAAATTTAAGGGGATATATGCATGGACTGGACAGAAGTCAATCTAGCAGCTGAAAAAAGGCATGGGTGAATTCTTCCTTAACCTGGGTAAGAGGAAAAAGCTTTCTAACCATGACTCAAAATCTAGATGCAATAAAACAAAATATTAATAAATTTAACTACAAACTTCTTAAATGTATAAGGCAAAAGCTTATTGATACAGTCAAAGCACAACTGACAAACTGAGAGAAAAATATGTGTAGCCTATCTCACAAATAAATATGCCTAATATAAGAAACTTAAAAATTGAGAGAAAAAAAGACAAAAAGCTTAATAGAAAAATGAGTAAAAAAATGAACAGATAATTTACTAAGAAAAGACATAACAATGGCCCTTAAAAACAGAAAATAAATTTTTAATTTCTCTCTTAATATAAGAAATGTAAAGTAAAACTACTCCCTAGATACCATTTCTAACTACAAAATAGGCAAACATTAAAGAGGTTGGCAGCCCTCTCTGTTGGCATTGTTGATGGGAAAGCAAAATGGTATAATCCTCATAGAGGAAAATTTGGCAATATCTAACAAAATGACACATACATTTACCTATTGACCTAACAATGCCACTTCTAGGAATTAATCCTGACAATATAAAAATACAGATGCATGGAGGAATAACTCTCCCAGACTTCAGACAATACTACAGAGCTACAGTCATCAAGACAGCATGGTTTTGGTACAAAAATAGACATATAGACCAATGGAACAGAACAGAGAGTCCAGAAAAGAACTCACAAACTTTTGGTCAACTAATCTTTGACAAAGGAGGCAAGAATATACAATGGAATAAAGACAGTCTCTTCAGCAAATGGTGTTGGGAAAACTGGACAGCAGCATGAACCTAGAACATTCCCTTACACCATATACAAAAATCAACTCAAAAACGGATCAAAGGCTTAAACATAAGACAAGATACAATAAACCTCCTAGAAGGAAATATAGGCAAAACATTATCTGACATACATCTCAAAAATGTTCTCCTAGAAGAGTCTACTCAAGCAATAGAAATAAAAGCAAGAATAAACAAATGGGACCTAATGAAACTTACAAGCTTCTGAAAAGCAAAGGAAACATAGTAAAACAAAAAGAAAACCTACAGAATGGGAGAAAATTTTTGCAAATGAAACCGACAAAGGCTTGATTTCCAGAATATATAAGCAGCTCATATGACTTCATAAGAAACAACCAAAGAACCCAATCCAAAAATGGGCAAAAGACTTAAACAAGCAATTCTCCAAGGAAGAAATACTAATGATCAATAGACCCATGAAAAAATGCTCAATATCACTAATTATCAGAGAAATGCAAATCAAAACTACAATGAGGTATTACCTCACACCAGTCAGAATGGCCATCATTCAAAAATCCACAAATGACAAATGCTGGAGAGGATGTGGAGAAAGGGGAACCCTCCTACACTGCTGGTGGGAATGCAGTTAGTTTGGTGCAGCCACTGTGGGAAACAGTATGGAGATTCCTCAAAAGACTAGGAATAGACTTACCGTATGACCCAGGAATCCTGCTCCTGGGCATATATCCAGAAGGAACCTTATGTCAGGATGACACCTGCACCCCAATGTTCATAGCAGCACTATTTACAATAGCCAAGACATGGAGACAGCCTAAATGTCCATCAATGGATGACTGGATAAAGAAGAAGTGGTATATTTATACAATGGAATACTACTCAGCCATAAAAACTGACAACATAATGCCCTTTGCAGCAACATGGATGCTCCTGGAGAATGTCATTCTAAGTAAAGTAAGTCAGAAAGAGAATGAAAAATACCATATGAGATCACTCATATGTGGAATCTGAAAAAAACAAAAACAAAAACAAAAACAAAAAAAAACAAAGCATAAATACAAAACAGAAACAGACTCATAGACATAGAATACAAACTTGTGGTTGCCAAGGGGGCGGAGGGTGGGAAGGGATAGATGGGATTTCAAAATTGTAGAATAGATAAATAAGATTATACTGTATAGCACAGGGAAATATACACAAGACCTTATGGTAGCTCACAGAGAAAAAAATGTGACAGTGAATATATACATGTTCATGTAGAACTGAAAAATTGTGCTCTACACTGGAATTTGAGACAACATTGTAAAATAATTATAAATCAATAAAAAATGTTAAAAAAATACAGATGCACAAGGTTATTCATTGAAACTTTGTTTATAATTATGAAACATTGTAAACCCAATTGTTCATATATAGGAAACTGACTGAATAAACTCTGGTATATCCATCTGGTGGAATAATACACAACTATAGAAAAAGAGAGAATGAGGAAGAGCTATGAAAAGGAAAAGACAACTACCCTTAGTTTATCATTTCTATATCAAAATTCATAGAAGATGTAGAATTTGCATGATGATATACCTTGCTTTTTGAAAATAAATTTAATAATAAAAGAAATTTGAAGAAACTGAGTTAAGTAAATTGTTAGATAGTCTTACAAAGGTTATTCTTCGTGGGAGAAGAAAAAAATACTAAGAAGACAGAAAGGATGACAGATTGTAGCAAAACGAATGAAGAAAACAAAATGATCTACAGAATCATGTAGAAAACCAGCCTCCAAGGTTGAATATAAACTACTTAAATGAATACAGATTCTTGCAATCCTTATCTAAAAAGTGTAAATTCAAGGCAAAGACAAGAAGCAAGTAAATAAATCCAAGACATAGAAAAGTGAAAAATGAGAGAGAATTAAAGAAGTAAAGATCTTTTCCAGTGTATCTGGATACACAGGAAGAAGTAGGAATTGTAGATTAGATAGAAGTGGAAAAGGATTTGGTTTGAATTTAGCTGTAGGTAGAAAAACTTAGTTAAAGGGTCAAAAATGATTCTAAGACTTCAACATGTTATAGTGATTATGTTCATTATAAGCCCTTTAAACTTATTTGACCCTTCATTTTGATTGGAGCTGACTTAGCTTTTCATCCAAGCAGTACTTAAACAGAAAAAAAAAAGAACTCAGATCTGGTGCTGTTGTGATGGTGTGGAAAGAAATCTGGAAATATGCCCTTATCTGGTTGTGAAGGAAAAGAATAATAATTTGTATTTCTTCAATACTATGAAATCACTGGCTTCAACACTAAAAAAAAAAAAAAAAAATGAATAACCAGTTAAAAGAATCTGACCTAACACTTGAGCCAAGTGATTTAAATTTTTATAACCTATTATAAAACTTGCTTTATGTACTGCCACAAATCTGTGTTAAGGCTCTGTTTTTCTTTCTCTTCATATGAAATCCAGTTCTAAAAATAGCCAACTCTAAAAATAAGGCAAAAACCCACAGATTAAGTGTAGCTTTATACATGTGCAAGTAACAGGGAAATCTCTATGTCTTTCAGCAAAACAGATGTTGGGTTACACATTCCCACTAAATTCTCTATGTCAGGTCAAACTTCTGAAAGTTTTTCCTTAATATGGACTATATTATTATAAAACCCAAATCCATTTTTAAAGTCTATTAAATTAGTTCCTCTGTTCCAAAGAAATCAATAAGCACTACTAATAAATATGAAACTGTAAGCAAAAAAAAGTCTTATATCTAATCCCAGGAGCTTGGTTCCTACCAAAACCAACTGATGAACACAAAATCTGCAAATGTCAGTACAGTGCCTAATATATGCTTTGATCCAGTTCATGGAAAGAAGCCACATGGAGAGAGAAAGAAACAAACTCACCTACAAAACACGTTACCATTATTATATTTCTCTCTTTTCCTTTCTGAAATCTATACTTCAGAAACCAGTTTCCCTCCCAGACATTTCTCTAAAGATTAATGAGCAGAAAAGCAAAATTGGAGAAGGTACTTTCAGAATATGCAATTAGTTTGTTTATCTCTGTACCAGTGTTCCTAACCCTTGCAAGACATCTACAAGTGGAGAGTGTGTATGCTGAGGAGAGGTTGGGCAAAATATTTTCATGGGAAACTTATGTGCCTTTCAATTATCATCACTTCTGTTTTTCAAAGAGAAGATTAATAAGATATGACTAAGTGACCTTATCCTGTGGCAGAAACTAGAAGAGAATGATTTCCAGTAGAAGTAAAAAAAAAAAAAAACTAAAATAATATTTTTGTGAGCTTACTGTCACTCTCTGAAAATGCATAAGAAAATCTGTTCTCAGCCTCTTAGGCTAATTCTTTCACACATAAAGATAATATTTTCAATGGCAGGATATTTTGGGTAGTTTTCCAGTGGATCTGAATTGATAGTTAGATACATATTCCCCTTGTTTGATTCTTCTTTTAATGGATAGCAGGATGAGGTGGCCAAAATTCTCACAGCTCAAGCATATATTTGTAGGAAAATTTACCACTACAGTGTAAAAATCACCATAAACTGACTACAAAAATCTGACATAGAAATGGTACTCTCTGGAAAAACTGATGAAGCACAAATTATTGCCAGTTTCCATCAGAATGAGAGTTTTTATTTTAATGTAAAAATAATAATGTGTATAATTTAAGAAATGATACTATTAATAAATTGGGATAGAGTCAAAGAGAGAAGAAATATTGTCCTCAAAAGATCTTCTCCATATGATTTCAAAGCAATGGCACCTGGGAAAGTAAATTATGCTTATATTTATCTTTGATTTGTTAAGTGGTATGTAAGATATGCATAATAAAATTTAACTTGTTTTACAATTATATTGATGATTTTGGGTTTTTTTCTCCCCATTATTTGGTAGAAAAGTATTTTCAAGGGAAACTAGAAAGTCGATGGTTAACGGGTTGGTGAGATGATAGAATGGTCACTTCTAACATGAGCTATGGAAAAGACGAGCATGTTGAGCGAACCATCACCAAGAGGGTGATTTTGTAATAGGGAAGTGTATTCTTCATTGCATCTTCCATGAATTAAGTTAAACATATACTCCCCTCCCCTGCCAATTTTCTTGTTTTCCTTAAAAAATCCAGTAGACCTAGAATCAGTTCATAAAACTCACTTCAAAATACATTTTCAGTGGGTTCCAAGACTTAGCACCTGCTATATAATACAGAAATTTATTTTCTTTCCCCTGCCTGTTTCTTGCTCAAGATTCAGGGTATTATTACTGGTTTGTCTCTTCACTTTAATTTATATTCTTCATGATTGCATAAACTTGGATCATGTGCTTCTTCATAAACTTCACCTTTTAAAATCATGGGGTATTTCCTAGTAAATATTTGAATCTTTTAAGTCTTTAATCAGTTAATTATCTTAACTACCTTTACCTCCTTCTTTACATACCTATCTTTACCTGTATCTCTAGAAACATGATAATGAAAACTGTACAAAATAGGAGGTATAGATCCACTATAGTTTTGTACCAAGGCAGCATGCTTTCTCTTTTGTTTCCAAAGTTCTTTACAATATAACTCAAAATCCAGAATGGTACCATGGTGTTCTGAATGAGTTAAGCTACCCAGAATAAGGAAAAAAAATTAACTTCAGGGAGAATTCTAACATATCTTTTACAATAAATTTTGTGCTTATGTCCAAAAGTTATCAGTACCATACGATTGCAATTTCTTCTAACTCTGGCCAATTCAACCAATAGGTACAAAGTACCTTAAAGCAGCGTGAAACAAATCTTCTCAACAGAATCATCTGAAATATGAGCTGTTAACAAAATTTTCTGTGATAAGGTCACAATAAGAAATTGATTTAAATGTCATTTTTCAAAAATAGGAACATTTTTAATATAAATATATTCAGTGTCAGTAATACTAAAGAAGTTCAACAAAAGAATAAACTAAAAACACAAAATGCTTCCTAAAAATGTAAGTAAATAATATCATGTCCCTTTCCAAAATTGTTCAAAGAATAAAAAACAGAGACTTTACTATGAATAAAAAGATACCATAACCAGCCAAACACTAATATATAGAAATCCAAAGCAGGATAAAAATGTCTTAGGAGATATCATTACAAAAAAAATATGACAGAGAATTTCACTCCGTAAAAACACCAGCTGTAAGTTTGCTTTTTTATCACACTATATTCAGCATGTACAGCCACCAAAATAATCTATTCAAAAATGCTTAAGAATACACTGAACCAAAGAGATGAAAGACTTGGACACTGAAAACTATGAAACATTATGGAAAAAAGAATTAAAGAAGACATAAATAAATGAAAAGACATCCATGTTTACAGAATGGAAGACTTAATATTAAGATGACAATATGACCCAAAATGATCTACGGATTCAGCACAATTTCTATTAAAGTCACAACAGCATTTTTCCCCATAAATAGAAAAATCTGTCCTTAGACTTATTTGGAATCTCAAGGGACCCTGAATAGCCAAAACAATCCGGGAACAGAAAATGAAGTTGGAGGTCTCACACTTCCTGATTTTAAAACTATAGTAATTTAAACGGTATAAAACTGACACAAGAATAGACATACAAACTAATGGTGTCAAACAGAGAGCCCAGAAACGCACCCTCACATATATGGTCAACTGATTTCTCACCAGAATGCCAAGACCATCTCATGGGGAAAAGACACTCTCTTGAACAAATGGTGCTGAGAAAACTGGATATTCACATGCAAAAGAATGAAGTTGGATCCTTACTTTACACCATATACAAAAATTAACTCAAAATGGGTCAGAAGCCTAAATGTAGGACCTAAAATTGTAAAATTCATGGAACAAAACATAGGGGAAAATTCATGACATTGGACTTGGCAATGATTTACTGACTACAACACCAAAACACAGTCAACAACAACAAAAAGATAAATTAGACTTCATCAAAATTAAAACCTTTTGAGCATCAAAGGATACTATCAAGGGAGTAAGAAGACAACCCACAGAATGGGAGAAAATATTCGCAAATCATATATCTGAGAATAGGTTAATATCCAGAATATATAAAGAACTCCTAAAACTCAACAACAAAAAGACAATGCAATTAAAACATAGGCAAGGAATTTGAAAAGATAGTTCTCCAAATAAGATATATAAATGGCCAATAAGCACAAGAAAAGATGCTCAATATCATTGGTCGTTAGGGAATTACAAATCAAAACCACAATAAGTTGCTATTTCATACCCATTAGGATGGCTATTATTAAACAAAACAAAACAAAACAAAACCAAACCCAGACAAGGTTTGTTGACAAGTGTTGACAAGGATGTGGAGGAACTCGTGCACTGCTGGTGGGAATGTAAAATGGTGCAGCTGATGTGGAAAATAGTTTAGCAGCTCCCCAAAAAGTCAAACATAGAATTGCAATATGATTCAGTAACACCACTCCTACAAAAGAACTGAAAGTAGGGATTCAAACAGATATTTGTATACCAATGTTCAAATAGCACTTTTCACAAGCCAAAAGGTGGAAAAAAGTCAAATGTTCATTGACATATGAATGGACAAACAAAAATATTATTCAGTTATAAAAAGGAATGAAATTCAGTATATGCTATAAGATGGATGAAACTTGAAAACATCATTCTAAGTAAAATAAGCTAGAGGCAAAAAGACAAAAGGTGTATGATTTTACTTATGTGAAGTACCTAGAACAGACAAATTCTTAGGGGCAGAAAGTAATACAGAGGTTACCAGGGTCTGCAGGGAGCAAAAGATGGGAAGTTATTTAATGGGTATAGAGTTTCTATATGGGATGATAAAGAGAGTTCTAGAAATAGACAATAGTGATGGTTACACAATACTGTGAATTGTGCCAGTGAATTGTACAGTTAAAAAGTGGTTAAAACAGTAAATTTCATGTTATGAGGGGAAGGGTATAGCTCAGAGCTTAGCATGCACAAGGTCCTCAGTTCAATTCCCAGTACTCCCACTAAATAAACAAACAAACCAACCAACCTAATTACCTCCCCCCAAAAAAAGAATAAAATAAATAAATAAAAACTAAAAAAAAAAACCTAAACAACATATGTATATTTTACCACAATAAAAAAAAACAATAATCTATTTAATGAATACCTAATTATCTCCCACTGCTGATGAAACCCACTTTGTTTAGATTTTCAGATTACTATTAAATGTACTGTGTGTGTGTACACATGCCTGTAAAATGAATCTCTCTTGAAAAACAGACCCTGAGATGTTGTGTGCATCAGCCTAGAGAACACTTTGAAAACTTCCAAATAATAATTGCACTCCAGTTTGATAGCTGTTTCAGTTATTTATCTACATCAACATGAACAGGTGTAACTTAAGAATATCATAAATTCAACTGATGACCCAAAATGTATATTTATAGTCAAGTGCTAAAAATGAACATCTTACTTGATACAGCATGACAGGTTCTGTATTGTATCCTAAGGTATCTGCAAAGTTCTTAGCGATGACTGTTTTTCCACAGCCCTGCAAATGGAAACACGATCATTCAAGGGATAAGTCCAAACAACCAGAAGTCAGGAAACAGAAGTTTGTAGTAAGGCCTCCATTCTTACTTTTCCTCCAATTAAACATATGTCCTTAACCATGTGAGACTGCATCATTTCAGCCAGGAGTTGTTTATGGCTTAAAGTTTGTATAAAATGGTCTGATGCACAAGGTTGACTTAATGGCCTGGTCCCAGCTGGCACCTATAATTAAAGAGAAGTAAATATAACATGCACATGTTTTCTCAAAATATTAGTAAATGAAAGCATATGACTCCATTTAAAAGTCCCTACTAATTTTCTGCTTAATTCAGTTCTATACTGGTTTTGATATTTCCATAGAGCAGCACATATTTTCTCATTCACAGATCTGATGACCATTAGCATCAAACTTCCAAGTCAATCATCCCTCTAAACTTAAAGCCCCATGCTGTCAGACATTTTCATAAGAATCAAGTAATTTTCACACTATTTACAACTTATAATAACAATGTCACTACTTGAGAATGAAGGCTTTCGTCCAAATTTCAGTTATGAGTACAGAATTTAAAATCAGTCTATTGAGTTTCTCCAAAATCACCAAAGACCTCCTGATTTCTAAACTCACTGTCCACAAATCCTTTTCCACTCTTATTTTAGTTTACCACTCAGAAGCACTTGTTCTTAAAAACTCTACTTCTATCCTTCAAATCTACTTCCTTTTATTTTCTATCTCCTCCTTACTAATGTCTCCTGGAGAACCTATCAGAAGAGGATTTCCATGCCTTGCTGAGGACTCTGGACTTGATCAGACTGCACACAGCATGAACCCTAAAGAAATGCAAGTTTGGAAGTGGCAAAATTAGATTTGTTTTTAGAAAAGATCATTCTGGTGGTAACACAGACAGCTAACTTGAAGGGACGAGAGGCAATGACAATAGAAAGCCATCACCAAAGGGGAGCACATAATGAACTTGCTCACACCTCATGCCTCTGGACATTCTGTTCAAACTGCCTGAAATGTCCTACCAGCTTTTCACTCCTGGGCCACTGGGAAACTCCTGTGTTGTAAGACTTAGTTCAAGCCCCGCCTCCTCTCTGAAACCTACTCCGCTCTTTCTCCGGACTCCTGGTATTACTTCCTTCTCTATCCCCGCAGCCATTCCAAGGCAGTCCTTACTCATCTGCTTCTATCCTAGACCATCAGCTCTGTGAGGTCATTCATCTGAAGAAGACAGAAGAGCTTAGTGGGAAGTGTGCTGTCTAGACGTCTCAGCTGTGCCATTTGTTAGCTGGTGACTATGGGTGAATTGATTACCCTCTTCATATTTGTTTTCTAATCTATAAAATGGAGACAATAAAAGTAATCTCCAGGGTTACTGGGGGATTTACATGGCGTAACACACGCGAAGAGAAAAATACAAGTACACTGTCGGTACGCAGAAGATTTTAATACAGAGCCTGGCTCATGGTGGACATCATCAATGTTTTGTTTGATGAATGAGTAAATACAGTTACATGGATAAATATTACTAATATAATATAATCTAATATAAAAATTTAAAAGCCTATCATAAAAGTTGGCTCTGTTATAATGTAAGAAGGCAAGCATTTATTCTTTCCTACA
Organism: Vicugna pacos; assembly: GCF_048564905.1. Lineage (NCBI taxonomy): Eukaryota > Metazoa > Chordata > Mammalia > Artiodactyla > Camelidae > Vicugna > Vicugna pacos. The sequence continues at coordinate 20,722,597 of NC_133000.1, read as the reverse complement.
GTCACTAACAATTTAATTAACTCAGCATTCATCAAGCTTTGTTTCTTATCACCTGTTGGGGTTCTTAGGACCCTCAAAGAAAGGGTAAGAGGCAGAGCAAGCAGATGGAGCATTCAGACCAAATATCCTTCCTCTCCTCTAAAAACTGCTCAACTACAACAGCTTCTCTTTTAACTGTTTCACGTGGCTGACAAAGATCTTATTTGAAAAGTGTTCCCTCGCTGCTAAAATATGTTTGAAAACACTGACGACTTCTTTCCAAGGACTCAGAACAGAAAATACTTTCATTAATTAACACTTTATTTGATTTCCCTGAGGCTGACTTTGGTTTTTGATGAAAAACTATCCCTGTTTCTTCTGAATTTTTCCAGTTTACAAACATACATGATTCTGAATACATAGATACACATACACAGACGTGACACTATGGAACCATAGAAGACTTATAAGGGGACCATAGAAATGGGTAGTACAAGACACATGTTGAAAAGTACAAACCTTGATTCATTACCTTAATGGTCACCTCTTTTCCTACAATCCGGATAGTGACAGAAGCTTGGAAGACATGATTTTCAGTCACCCTCTCCACTCTCACCACCTCCTCAGGGAGCACAGAGCTTCTTGAATCTTGGAGTTCAAAGCGCTGTAAAATTATAAGAAAAACATGTAATTCACTTTTTATTTTAGTATTAATGTTGGAGATGGGGGAGATTCCATCTTAATTAGAACGGAAACTCACTATATGTTATAAAAATAAAGGTCAAAACAATGAGAATTTTTTCCCTATTTTTACAGATGCCATTCTACTTAGTTATTAAAGATAATATGAAAATAGTCCCTTAAAATGTCCTAAGTGACAAGAATTGGAAGGGCTGAATTCATGAGAAGTTTGTAGCCTACAGTCTTGATAATCAAAAGATTCTAGTTTCCTAGAAAAGGATGATGAGACTTGAAAAATGCCAAAGTAAAACAAGGCCTATGTCGATGTATCAGAGCTGGGTATTTCTTAAATCAACCGAAGTTACTCTGCTGCCTGTAATTCATAAAAATAGAACTTCCTGGACACCATTCTGCAGATTGCTTGTGGTTAGTTTAACTGACGACGATAAAGTGTAACAATCAATCTTTCACAGTATCTGCCTGGCACAGTGCCTTCTACATTGGAGCTTCTCAATATTTGATAACTGGATTTAAAAGGCCAAGAACACTGATTCTTTCTCCATGTAGGCCAATGGTCAATGTTCTAACACTAGGTTAGACCCCTTCATACTAGCTAGTTATATAAAATATGCACACAGAGAACACAAGTACCTGAAAAATAAGAATACTAATTGAGAATTAATTAAATCCTAAGCCCAACTAACAATAGCATGTTCCATATGAAAAGCTTAATTCATTCTTAGCGTTAAACTGGCAGAAATCAGTCCCCCCAAATCCTACGATACTTTTAGGACATTATCACTATAGTGAAAGAGTTGAAACTCAGTGAAAGAACAGATCACCACTTAATAAACAGAATAACTCAACTCCAGAAAACAGATCTGAGAGAAGAAAATTATCTTCAACTTCAACATTCTAAGCATCACAGCCCAGTTAAAGTCTTTGTTTTGGTGTCATAGGTACTTAAGACAATCATTACTTTCCCCAAGCCTAAGAAAAATTGTTCATTTGTACTCTCATAAAAAACGTAAGTTTTATACTTTACATAAGTTATATACACTAAGTCCCATAGTGTCACATAATTTGGAAGGAGCTGCTTCCATGTTGTAGACAAATAACAAGTACTGATACCTTAATTTCATGCAAAAAAAATTAATGCTACACTGTATTTTAAGGGAGGTTCAATAAGAAAGGAGTAAAGTCTTAGCCAAGTAAATAAATTCATTAGAATTTAGAACCTAAACCCATTAAATTCTAAGAAAACATACACATGAGCTTAAAGGTGTGTGTGTGTGTGTGTATATATATATATATATACATATATATATGTGTGTGTATATATATAAAGTACAGTTAAGTACAATGTGCCTATCTCTGGTGTACAGCACAATATCCCAGTCATGCATGTATATATATATATATTTGTTTTCATATTTTTTTGATTAAAGGTTATTACAAGATAGTGAACATAGTTCACTGTGCTATACAAAAGAAACTTTTTAAAAAATCTATTTTTATATATTTTTACCCCAGCTATAGTAATGTCAGTTTAACTTGATATAGGGTTGATGTTAAAGCACTTATATTCCAGAAATGAACACTAATGCCTTGAACCACTTGATATATTGGTTATGTCCTTATAAATAATTCAAACAACTATTTCAGTAGAATAAAAATAGTAGACTAGAATAAACTAAAACAGTAAAAGAGCTCAAGTAGCAAGGTGAGTTACCATTTGCTGACACAGGAAATTTAAGGACTGTTACAAAAAGGAAATTGAGGAGTAAAGTAGATATATAATTCTTAGAGGCCACATGATAGCAAAAGTGAAAAATTAAAGTTTATTCACCTTACCATTTTATATTAATGAGCATTTCCTATGAATTCTTGGATTTCAGTTAAACAGTACAAACATATTTTTGTATACACTTTTTGGGAGATTACATTATTTGAACTGTGAAGTATAATTAAATAAAAGAATATGTCAGTCACATGGGTATTGGTCTGCAAGGCTTCCATATTCACACTCACAATTCTCAATCCTGTGCCACCAAGTTATTCATTTTCTTCATATCTTTTTCTAGGCTGTTGAGCACAAAAAAGAGAAATTCTCCATACCATGTTATCTGCCACTGAGCAAACATGTGGCCCCCAGTCTCTGCTGGGCTCTTTTCCCAAAGCCCTTCAGCAGCTAACACAAACCATGACTACTCTCCTTGGGAGTCAACCCAAGCCCATCTCAGCAGGCGACCCAGCTGCCTCCTTCAGCCACAGCAGAACCTTCGGGTATTTACTCCTTCACTCCTCACTAGAATGTAAGTCCCATTAGGGCAATAGCAAAATGGTTCACTCCAAACTTCCAGAACCTACAATCATGCATGGGACATAGTCAACAGTCAATAAAGTTTTGTTAAGTGAATAAATAAAATTCTTTTTTTAAGTCTCAAAATCACCTCTATTTTCATCAATCCTTACTTCTTTTCCCACTGTCTCAATAGAAAGGACTTCCGCTCTAACTATGAGTGAATGGAAAGTAGCTAGAAGTCGGCTTTCCCCATCTCAGCTATGGCAATCCATCCATTGCTGGGTAGAACTTATGTTCTCTCAGCATTCCAAATCAAGGCACAATGGGTGCTCTGGAAATGTCCTTTCCTGCCTTCCCTGGGCCATGTTTTCACAAACAGTTTTCATGGAATCTGCAGATTTTGTCCCTTCTTCCTATAAAGATGTTTGTCTCCCCCATTCCAGGAATCAGACAAAAAGTCATTTCTTGATTCTACACAATCTTGAGTGACCTACCATCTTTTTGTTTCTACTTACCATCAAATTTATTTTACATGTAGTATATAATACTGTTTCAGCTTCCTCATCACTGATTTACTATTTGGCCCGCTGATTTCTGACTTACATCCCCACCACTCTACCAGCACTGCTCCTGGTAAGACACAACCAATGATATCCTATTCACCAAATTAACTAGTTTTCCTTCTATTTCACTGTTTTGCTCCTTCTTAGTCTCTTCTGCAGATTCTTTTTCATTTTCCTGACCAGTACACATTAGGGTGTTTCAGGAGTGAATCTTTTATATTTTAATATACATATATTCATTTTCAAATAATCTCATCCAGTGTCATGACTACAAACCATCCACATGTTCATCACTCCCAATTTTGAGTTAATAATCTAAGTCTTCATTCCATAATACAACTCTGCATCATCTGAAATTTGCCTTTACTTTCCTCTTAAACCAGTCTCTTCTCAATGTTCCATAAGAATACTCTGCTGTTCTATTTCTATCTCTGACTGTTCTTCCTCTGCCTAATTTGGAGGTTCTTTACCCACTGCCCAATCCTTAAATGTTGTTGCTTCCAAGGTTCAATCTTCTGCCAGTATTTCTTCTCATACATATGCTCCTCTTGAGTTCTTTCACCTATCACCATGAATTCAACTAATACCCATACATCAGTGACTCCCAAGTATTTATCTACAATGAGGTATCACCTCATACCAGTCAGAATGACCATCATTCAAAAGTCCACAAATGACAAATGCTGGAGAGGCTGTGGAGAAAGGGGAACCCTCCTACACTGCTGGTGGGAATGCAGTTTGGTGCAGCCACTGTGGAAAACAGTATGGAGATTCCTCAAAAGACTAGGAATAGACTTTTCATATGACCCAGGAATCCCACTCCTGGGCATTTATCCAGAAGGGACCCTACTTCAGGATGACAGCTGCATCCCAATGTTCATAGCAGCACTATTTACAATAGCCAAGACATGGAAACAGCCTAAATGTCCACCAACAGATGACTGGATAAAGAAGAAGTGGTATATTTATACAATGGAATACTACTCAGCCATAAAAACTGACAACATAACACCATTTGCAGCAACATGGATGCTCCTGGAGAATGTCATTCGAAATGAAGAAAGCCAGAAAGAGAAAGAAAAATACCATATAAGATTGCTCATATGTGGAATCTAAACAAACAAACAAACAAATAAACACAAGCAAAGCATAAATACAAAACAGAAATAGACTCACAGACATAGAATATAGGCTTGTGGTTGCCAAGGGGGCAGGGGGTGGGAAGAGATAGACTGGGATTTCAAAATTGTAGAATAGATAAACAAGATTATACTGTATAGCACAGGGAAATATACACAAGATCTTACGGTAGCTCACAGAGAAAAAAATGTGACAATGAATATATATATGTTCATGTATAACTGAAAAACTGTGCTCTATGCTCTATACTGGAATTTGAGACAACATTGTAAAATAATTATAAATCAATAAAAAAAAGTTTAAAAAAATACCCATACATCAGTGACTCCCAAGTATTTAGCTTTAACATCAAAATTGCTCCAGATCCATATTTTCAAGTCTGCTAGACAAACCCACTTGGGAACCTCAAATTCAAAAAGACCCCACTGTATGGAATTATTTAGCCCCACCCCAGTCGTGCTCCTTTGTTCCTCTTTCTCATGTTAATTTACTGCATCTCTATCCATTCAGTTGTCCAAGTGAGGCTTCATGGACATTTTGGATTTCCCACTTTCTCTCACAGCCCCTCAACCCACCCTATATTATCAATTAGTAAGGTCTGTCATCCTACCTCTGAAACATTTCTTGTATTCATTCAATATCCGCTTCACTGTCCTAATTCAGGTGTTTATTACCTTGACCAGAGTTACTCATCATTATGCTATCCTACTATCATTATATTAAAAGTTATTTATTTGCATGTCTGATGCTCCAGCCAGACCACAAGTTCAAGAGCAGAAATCAGATCGTATCTGTTTCTGTATCCCCAGATTTCTGGATGCTCATCACCATTGGCCAAATAATGAGTGTTCAATTAATATTTGTTGAATCAAAACGAAAACACTAAATGAAAGAGTCTTCCATGTTTTTCAGCAAAGACTATAGTTCACATTATGTTGTCAGTGGGTAAATGGCAGCACATCCTTCCTAAATTACTGACAGAAATCACTAATTTGACCTTTGTTATGATGCAGTCCTACCTAAGGACCAAGAGACAAGGCTGGATGTACTTACCACTATTTTGTAGCAAATCACACCATTCTCAAAGTATAGCAGATTCAAAATGAGAGTAATTCCTTTAAGACAGCCTTAACTAAAAGCTAGAAGTGATTTTTATGACTACAGAAACACGTCTTCAGAGCAGGAACATCATATGACAGCACCATCAAGGGAATGAAAGATATTCCAGTCATTTTTATAGCTTGCTTAGAAAAAAGAAAGGTGTTTCGAATTTTAGCTGAATATATTTTGAGTGAGTAATAGTTTTTCCTTAAAAATAGTCTAAGTGATTAGACTAAAATCCAAATGGATATCTAATTCAAATGCAACTATCCATTAATTCCTATGACAATCAACATCAGAAAATAATTATCCTTTATCAAGAAAAAAGTTACCTTCTTGGTTGGCTATTATGATGTTTTTCCAAATTCAACAATATTTCCTTAATTTTTGCCTCATGTAATTCAAAATTACTTGAGGATATATAAAATTTTGTTCATCCATGAACAGAGAAAACAGACAAACTGAGAATAAGAACAGACCACACAGACTGCCCCAGAGCAGATCACAAAAAATTAGAACTGTCGATAAACTGTCCCATTTTTAAGGACAGAGATTTAATACCCTGATCCGGTTGTATGCATCAGTGTGTGATGGTCTTACATAAAGGAAGTTCCTCATTAGGTTCAGACAAATGAATTAAAACCATCCCCACCCCAAATATCTACTAAGGTGTTAGAAAAAAGAGTACTGTTCATTAACTAGCTCTTCACACAATCAAGGCAAGAAAAAACGATCACTTTCTCTTCTCTTACATAAGTAAAAAAATTCCCTTCTTTCCTTTTTTTAAAACTCTACTATTAGATTTGAAATAATTTGTTTGTAATATGAACCCTCAATCATTTTTCTGTTCCCCCTCATTATAAAGGTCAAAACAAAGGCCAAACAAAATGAAGCAGCACTGATTACTTCCTTTAAGAAACTCAACTCTTTAAAGGTATTCTGTAACTTAAGAATTCGTATGACTAATTTTGAAATTAGAGACCAGCAACACATCAAAGTGGTTTCTTTGTAAAAATAAAGACCTTTGTTCGTAACAGACTTATCTAGACACTGAATACCTTCTCTTTTGTCACAAAAACACTTTATTTTGCTTCATTTTTATCAGAACTGTGACATTTTCTTCTGCCTTATGTGCCCTTTTCCCAAGGCATTGAGTTTGTGCTGACAGGCATCTAGGGAGCTCATCTGGAATCACAGCCTTTTTTTCTGAAACATTAGGTGCTGTATTTCAATGACCCAGGCCAATTTAGCTCAGATGTTAATTCAATCAAAGGGCTCCAGTTGTTTTTTTTTTTCAGAGCCTCTAATAAATCTTCAAGTGAGCTACACAGTCAGAATGGAAGTTTCCTGACTCCTTGAGCCTATAAATTAATTTCCCCATTTCCAAATGGTTCAATGCCTCCTTAACAACCTTCCACCTCCTCCTCTCCCTGCTCCACCTTCCTCACCTCCTCTCACACACCCAGCAAACCTCTTTCTTCCCTTTCCATCAGTGGTGCTATTTCACTGACCCCAGTCCTGCTTCTATTCTCTGCTGTCTCTTCCACTTTCCTTTGCCTCTTTACTATTATTTTCCTCTTGCTTTTTTTTCTTTTTCATATTTTTTCATTATAGGTTATCACAGGATATTGAATATAGTTCTCTGTCCTATACAGTATGAAATTGTCATTTACCTATTTTATATATAGTAGTTAGTAACTGCAAATCTCAAACTCCCAATTTATCCCTTCCTTCCCCTTTCTCCCACTGGTAACCATAAGTTTGTTTTCTATGTCTGTGAGTCTGTTTCTGTTTTATAAATAAGTTCATTTGTCTTTTATTAGATTCCACATATAAGTGATATCATATGGTATTTTTCTTTCTCTTTCTGGCTTACTTCACTAAGAATGACAATCTTCAGGTCCATCTATGTTGCTGCAAATTACATTATTTATTTATTTATTTATTCTTTTTATGGCTGAGTAGTATTCTATTGTATAAATATACCACAACTTCTTTATCCAGTCATCTGTTGATGGACATTTAGGTTGTTTCCATGTCTTGACCATTGTAAATAGTGCTGCTATGAACATCGGAGTGCATGTATCTTTCTGAATTAAAGTTCCCTCTGGATATATGGCTAGGAGTAGGATTACTGGATCACACATTAAGTCTATTTTTAGTCTTTTGTGGAGTCTCCATACTGTTTTCCATAACAACTGTACCAAACTACATTCCCCAAAACAATGCAGGAAGGTTCCCTTTTCTCCACACCCTCTCCAGCATTTATCGTTTGTGGACTTTTTAATGACAAGCAATCCCCTTGCTTCTTTATGATTTTCTTTTAGATTCTGTCGCTAACTATACTTTGCAGTGTCTATGAGGAACAGCTTTTTGTTGATTTTATTCTGTCATTATTATTATTAACACCACCAATCAATGAGAATGTTGTTTCTTTGGCTAGCTAATCCATGAAATAAAATCCCAGTGAAGCAACTAGAATCCACTGTCCCACTTTTCTGAGCCCTTCTTCCTCACTCTTACTAGCAGCTTAGAGAGTACTTCTGTGCTCCCAAAGACCGTGTGTAGATTTTGGGATTAGGGAGAAACAAATACCCTTCCCCGTGTCTAAGGTTGTCAAATTCTGTCCTTCAGAAAGTGAAGGGTCTACACACATAGTCATAACAGCTTAGTGTTCACATTCTACCTACTCCTTAGAAGCCTGCAACTTGAGCCAAACTGTACTGGAAAAACAAAAACTGTCTTTCATAAAAAGGAATTATTTAAGGTGACTCGATGAATCCCTGCCAAGGATCAACACTTTTACATACATAGTTATAAGATACCGTATAGTGTGACCGGCCCTTTATAAAACACTATCATTAACTTTGCAAGTGAGGAAATTATGTCATTTGCATTTTAAAAGAAAAACATGCTCCATGTGTTATAAATTATATACACAAAAACTAGAACTTCATTAGTTTAAATGCTAGCTCTATAGCAATTTCCATAGTTTCATATAAAATGCTTGCTTTTCCAGTTAATAATTTAAGTTATAGGAAGATAAATTTTAACTTGGTGTTATATTAGATATTTGCCTTAAAACTTTTTTTTATTTTGAAATGAGTTACAGTGGAAATTCACTTTTAAAAATTATCCTGAAATAATTTCAAACATATAGGAAAGTTGCAGGACACAGTTGTACAAAGGGCTTCTATTTCACCTTCACCCAGATTTCTCAATGGTTAACATTTTAGCACATTTGTTCCCTCTCTCCTAGTAAACCCGCCGTCAACACGCACGTGCGTGCACCCATTATCATAGGTTGTTTTCTGAACCATTTGAGAGCAAGCTGCAGGTATGAGGCCCTGTCACTCCTAAACACTCCAGCTCATGTTTCCTGAAAACAAGAACTCTGGCCAACATAATCACCACATAAGCTTCAAAATCAGAAAATCAATTTAATGGAACAGTACTATCCAATCCACAGACCCTATTCAAGTGTAACCAATTGTGCCAACAATGTAACTCTTTCCTATCGGGTCCAGTGCAGGAACATGTACTGCATTAGTTGTCATATCTCTTCCATCTCTTTCAATCTGAAATAGTTCCTCCGTTTTATTTTCTGTCATTCATGGCCTGGGCACTTCTAAAAATGCAGGATTTTCATTCTGTAAGATGGCCCTGAGTCTTGGTCTATACAGTATTTCCTTAGGGCCAAACTCACACCATGAACTCTTAGCCAGAATCCCCCAGAAGTGATGCTGAGCTCTTCCAGCACAACACTCAGGAGGCACACAATGTCAATTTGTGCCACCTGGTCAAGTTGATGTTTACTGTGAAAATAACATTTTCCAGTTTGTAGACAATTGAGTAGAAAGGGGAAGGGATATTCTTAGATTACGACAATATCTTGTTCCTTGTAAACCCTCCACCCACCCGCTTTCGTTTTGTTTTGTTTTGTTTTATACATTCTGCACATTTATTCCAACGTGAAAGGGATATATAATTTTAAACATTTTTAAAGTTTTCATGCATAAATACTACACTCATGTGTTTCAAAAAGCAGAAACTAAAAACAGGTGCATTGAAAAGCTTCCTTTGCATTTTTATCCTCCATCAGCCCACATCCCACATCCCAACATCACCTCTCATAGGTAGAGTCTGTCCTTAATTTTTCATTTTCCTTACTGGTATTCTTTATACGTATACATGTAACTATGCATATCGTTATTTTTTCTTCCTTTTCACACAAAAGATAGCGTAATTATTTACTCATTGTTTTGCATTTACACTTTTCTCTTGGTATAGTTTGGATATTTCAAATTGTACTTTCAATTCTGTACACTGTCAGAGCTTATTTTTAAATGAGTTGGTCCTGCCAGCCAGGAGTTGACTCTGCAGACTTGTTAACCATTGTACAAAGTATAGGTTTTTCCAACCCAAGGAAGGAGGTTCCACTTACCAGCTTTAATATCCTTTGATGACTCCTGCGTAAATCAACCACCACCCTGCTGGTTGACAAAAGGTGATTTTTCTATTTATATAATTCCTTCTGCATATATTAGTAGGCATTCTACGCTAAGGAAGAGATTTTTCTTCTCTCTTGTGTATTTAGTTATTCATTTATTATCAATATGGACTTATGGGTCCCTATTTTGTTCAATGGGTTACAACTGATTATGATCATTATTCATTCTGATGCTAAAATTGTCCCAGATTTTGGCCAGCGGGAGCCACTTCAAGCTGGCTCCTCTGTCCCTTTGACATGTTAACATCATTTGTTAAACACTTCCTTACTTTTTGGCACAGTAAGATGGCCCAGGCTCATCCTGTACTTTTCCTGCTTCAAGCCTGAATCAGCCCAGCTTTTAAGAAGCATTGATTCCTTTTAGGGAAGTGTGGTATTTAGAAACCAATGTCTCAGCACTTGGTATGATCACTGCCCATGGGAGTGTCATAGTTTTTAGGTCCTCTCAGGTGACAGAGCTAGAAAATATGTGCATGTACACACACACACACACACACACACACACACACAGACACACACACACTCTGTATCTACTACTATATGTTTTTATATATATTGAAAAAAACAAGTTCATATCAATTTCTCTAATTCCAATCTAACACCTCAGGGTTCTTCCTCTCCTTCCTTCTTTCTGTGTTTATGAATTCCTTCTCCAAATATTCACCCATCTACTCAATTGGTTTACTCATTTGCTCAATGTAATCAGTCTCCCAGTCACACCAACCACCTCCATGTTTACTCCCCGTCTCTAGCATGCCAGTGCCGCCACGCCTGGAAAAGAAGAGAAGAAAAGACAAGAGAAAGGAAGAAAGGTGGAGAGAGAAAAGTAGGAAAGAAGACTAAGGGAGAGAAGAGAAGAAGGGAAAAGAGACAAGAAGAGAAAATGAGAAAGCTACAGAAAGTGAAGCAGATACTCACTTTTAAAACACCTTCCACAGCCATCTTCCCTTCATGTCCTAGTAAAATAGTGTATGGGTAAAGCCACTGGATGGCATGTTTCATTGACATCATAGGAAAGGAGTCCTGTTTAGGAGCAAAAATTTATAGGAATGAGGAACATCTAAAATACTCACAGAAAATTTAGCTGACATGCCCATATGACATTGAAATTGCCTTATAAACAATAACAAATAGGTTTCTCGTATTTTCCAGAAGTCTATAAAAGCAAATATTCATTATTCCCTCTTCTCTTCCTGATCCGCACCCTTTCCCTTGTAAACTCACCCACTCCCATCCTTCAGCTGCCATATATGTGTTGATGGCTCCCTCGTCTCTGTCTCTAGTCCTGACTTCTTTCTTGAGCTCCAGGCTTAAACTCTCAATTGCCCAATAGATGTGACTCTGTGCATGTCCCATAGACTCCCATTCAGCATGTCTGAAACTATATGTTTGAACACATATCCCTACCCTACTCATCCCAAAGTACCTTCTTTTTTTCCTTTTATTCCAAATCTGAGTTAATCTCATCCACATACACCTAGCTTCACAGTTAAAACTACGAAGTTAGAAAGTGTTCATTATCCTCAAATCCTTTCCCCAAATTTCTTTCCCGATCCTGTTCACCCTACTTTAAAAAGTCTATTAACAAGGACAATTAGGGAAATTTCAATATGGACAATTAGATGACATTATAGAATTATTCTTAACATGCTGAAGGGTGAGATAATGGGTGTTCTGATTATGTAGAAGAATGTTCTAATTCTTAGAAGTTGCATACTGAAGTACTTAAGAAAATTGACTACAATTTACTTTTAAAATTGTTCAAAAACAAAAAGGAGAAACTGCAAGCAAATGTGGCATTATGTTTAAAACTGGTGATTCTAGTTAAAAGGATTATGGATTTATGATTTACTATTTTTGAATTTTTTTTTTTAGATTTGAGAAATGTCAAAGTAAATGTTCTGAGCAAAGCCAAAAAGAATGAAAAGTAGAAGACATGATAAACAGGGAGGAAAATCGCTGTTCCAGATGCCTAGAACAGTGTGAACAGTACCTGGGAAACCTAACCCACTGACTCTCAGGAAACATAAGATAAAAAGCAACAAAAGATTAAAAATAAGTCTCCTGTCTCGGTGGTATGGCTACTACCTCGGATTATGCTCTCTTCAGCAGAGTCTCCTATCTGCTCCCTGCGATCCACGCACTCCCCATTCCATCTTGCTGCCAGCAGAGGTGTCTTCCTCCAACATCTATCTGACTGCCACCGAGCCCACCTACTTAAAAATGTCTGATGGGCCACTTCTCCCACACTGTGGAAACCAGACAACTTCATTCACCGTGTAAACATTTCACAGTAAGGTCCTAACCTTTCTCTTCACCATACATGCTTGCTCTGGTGATATTAATCTATTCTCATTCTCTAAACACACCAGGCCCTTTGGTGATTTAACACCTTTGCCCATGCTGTTGGCTTGGAGGGCCTTCCCATCACTCCGGACACCAGTGCATGACCTTGGTGAAAGTAGTGGGCAATATCTGTGCTCCACTGAATCCCTTCATCATTTTTTCTCCTTCCTGAGCCTCCCTGCTTTCCCTCGTAACAGCGAGCTGCTGCAGGTCTTTTAAAGAAAACTGCCCTTGAACTCCTGCAGGGAGCTTTGCTCACAGGATGAGAGAGCAGCTAGTGCCTGGGAATGTGTGCCCCCTTGGGACGACCGCTAACCGGTGACTGACGTTACTGGTGTGTGAAAGCCCCAGCTCCCCTTCCTCAGGTTGGGGCAAGTTTGAGGCAGAACTCACACTGCAGCAGACCTCTGCGTGACCAGGTGGAAGTCCTCCTTCCCTCGGTGGAACTTTGACCTGAGTTGCATGTCTCCCTTTCCCCCTCCCAAGACTGTCAGCTCTTTAAAGGCTGGCCTCTGGCACGTTGCTGGTTTATGCACAGTTTACTGGGCTGCACAGCAAATTAATCTCAGGCCTTGCAATATTTATAGGAGCATATGACAACACAGACTGAAGTGATTAATCTCCAACGATTGACTTCTGAATTTTCTTTGCCACACTGGGGTACACCAGTCATTATTTTATACGTACCAGGACTTGAACTGCAGCTGGTAGACTATCTAAAGGAAAATCTGGAAGTCCAAGAGTAGAAGATTCTTGGGAACAGAGAGTGGTGGCAAAGGACAAGAGCTGAGAAACTCTAGGGGTAAAAAGAAGGGATGTTACATTTTATTCTAATAGTTTTAATAGGCAAAATCTGTTCAACAGAAAACAGCATGGCCAATTTAATTAATCCAAAAAGTTGACATTCACTATTAAATTTTTAAGGAATAACAGTTCCATATTATAATATTCCATTTAAAACCCAGAAGCTGATTAGGTACACAGATATATTTCTTAAATCTGTCATAATATGTGAGGTTTTTCACAATCTGGCCCCAAACCACCCTGCCAGCTTCACCTCCTTTCTTAATCTGAACCCAAACTCTAGCCATCGATAGCTTTTCATAGCCCCAAGAACAAGGCTCTCATTTCTAGAGCTTTAAAACAAAAAAGTCTTAGAATTCCTTAATTCCATTCTCTATCTGTCAAAATCCTACTCATTTTTTTTAGGACCCACTTCAAATGCCAAAGCCTTTGTGAAACCCTCTTAAAGTCGCAACCACAATATCCCCCAGTACTCTGAAATTCTGGCCCTTGCTATACTGTGCTAAACTAAGGTATTTATACATCTGTCTTTAAACTCGACTAGATCTTGAGTTTCTTGCCATCAGAGATCATGTCTTATCAACTTTATCAGAAGCATGTACCACAGCTTCTAAAATATTCTTCAAATGGTTGTTCAATGAATGAATTAATGACAATCAATGAATGGGCAAAAAAATTCAGTATTAAGTGTCCAGATATTTATATATATATAGTTACATAAATATTTTGAATTGAAGTCTAGTCAGTTTACAATGTTGTATCTATTTCTGGTGTACAGCATAATACTTCAGTCATACATGAACATATATATATTCCTTTTCCTATTCCTTTTCACCATAGTTACAGATATTTATCTATATTTACACAAGTATATATATATCCACAAATATATGTGTGTGCATGTGTATGTGGGTGTATATATATATACACATATATATATATGTGAAATACTTACTTCTCAGCAGAAACATGGGTGCCAACTGAATATAACAGTTTAAGTTGGTCCTAAAGTAACATAGGAACATATCAAATTGATTAGTAAGAAATGTAATAGATTAAATGCAAATGTTATACAGACACAATTCAACCTTTTAATTAAGCAGATATTAAGTAATTAATAGCAAAAAAATCTTTTCATGATGCATGTCTTCTAAAGGAAAAGTTACCCTTTTTAAAAATCTTTCAGACCGATAATACCACAATAACTTTTCTCCCTAGTTTCCAGAGATTCTCTTTACTTTTATACCCTTTTTTCTTTCCATTAACTACTGAAGGTCTGGGACATCTACTAACATAGTAACATTTTTATAGTAATTGAATTAATTATAAATAGGAAAATTTTTAAAAGATAAATCATCCTTAAGTTGGAGAAAGAAGCTGGGGGAGAGGGTTTAGAGGTACAAACTCTTATGTATAAAATAAATAAGCTACAAGCACAGGGAATATAGGCAATATTTTAAGATAACTTTAAATAGAGTATAATCTATAGAAATATTGAATCACTATGTTATACACCTGAAATGAGTATTATAAATCAACTATACTTCAATTAAAAAAATTAAAACTTAAAAATAAAATAAATTATCCTTGTACGTACTTACCTTGAAGGGTAAATAATAAATATCTCTGGCTTGAAATCGAGAACGGAGAGGGGGGTCTAATGGATTCCCTGAGTATCGAGGCACTGGCAAGCCCAAAGCAATCACTCGGAAATTTTCACTAACTCGGACAATTTTCCAAGCATCCAATTCTGTTTTGGAATGATCCTAAAAGAGTAAGAGATCAAAAATTACAGCATAATGATACAGATCACAATTTCAAGAGCAAGGCTAAGGAATTCAGGCCCTAACTGCTGAGAAAACTGTATTTGAGAACCCTTTTGGAAGCCAAACTGTCAAGGAAAGGAGCAACGTGAAATTAGGAACAGGATACCAGGGAAGGCTCACAAAATGAAGGCTGGTGTTTGAAAGGAGAAGCAGCTAATGAATGCATCGAGAAACAAAGGTAATGTGGGTCAGATCTCTAAGCTCTAGTCAGTAACACAAAGGAACAGTCAGGAGGGTAAGGAAAATACACCGGCTCAGAGAGAAGAGAGAAGTTGTAAAAAGGTAGTTGTAGAGGCGCAGACCACCCGCACAGCAGAGACTGCCCAGAGACCTTCAATACATAGCTATGTTTATGGATGTATTTCTACCGAGGCATACCCATAGTGATAAATAACATTCCTTGAAATTTTAACACATGGTAAACAGTTTCCATGAATTTTTCTCATTTAATTTTTTACCAGAATCCAAATATAAATTTAATTCCTTTTTATGGGTAGACAAACTGACGTTCAAGGGAATTATATAACTTGCCCACATTTCTGCAACTAGTATATGGTGGAGCTGAGACTGGAAACAGCACAGATTGTGGAGTCACGAATCCTGGCTCTAGTGCTTGGTGCACACTCTAGCTAAGTGACCAAAAGCATGTTATTATCCCTTCTGAGCCTCAACTTTCTCACCTATAAAATGGGAATAATATCACCGACATGATTACAGCTGTTATGAAAATGAAATGGGATAATGCATGTGGAAGTAACTGCTCCATGGCAGTCACCTGTTAAATGTCACACTTTCCTTCTCTGCCTGACCCTTTCAATGGTTCTTCACCATCCTCAGCTGTAGGATCCAAGGTGCTTACAAAGTTTACATGAATGTGCACATTCTGAGAGACAGGGCCTCAGCTTTCAGCAGATCTTCAAAGGGTGTGGCTCATGTGCAGAATAGAAATGTTTAACATGACACTGAAGGCCTTTCCTGGCAGATTCATGTCTGGTTCTCCAAGTCTCAGCATCCAGTGCACACTCATCTCCTCATCCACTTTCCATGACCCTGTGCTTCAGTTCCATCTTAACAACCATGGCTCTCCAGACACATCATGCAGCTTTACCAACCCTGTTCAACTTGCTTTGAACACCTTTTTCACTTTGTACAGTAGAAACACAAGTATCATCAAAGCTCAGTACAAACAACATCTCCAACAAAACGGACCCCTCTCTAATGTCCTCCCCCCATCAGAACCACTACTGTGCCCCTCTACTATGTCCTACACAAGCTTCTAATCATTACACGTTTGTGCACTGACTTCTGTACATGACTGTCTCATGCTGGAGTCAAGCTCTTAAGAGGACTTATTACCTCTAACACATAACAGGTCAAATGTCTGTTGAACAACTGCATGAAATAGTTTTAAAAAACATAATCAACAATTATTTGAAGCATAACCCAAATCACAAATCCTACATTTAATTAATAGCACTGATATCGTAACACTATGTCACGTGCACTAGAAAACAAAATCTGGATCTAGCCCTGTCTGAGAAACCAAGAGTACAATCTTCAGAGACCTGAATATTTCTATTTTCTAATTACCTGAAAATGATAATCAGAATATAAATAAGCTTTATACAAACAGATTGTATGGAAATCTGTTTCCATAACAAAGTTCTACTACAATCACTTCTATGAAAGCATTAAAATTTGAGATATTCAAATTAAGCATGTTGAATCTAGACAGAAATAAAGAGGACTCAAATTACAATGCTGAAATCCTGTTATCCCAGAAACTGTCTTAAGTGGTGACGCTTTGTGAAGGGAACGTGCCTGTATTCTGTGAGGGTCTCACAAGACAGATTCTATAAACACAAAAATCACATTTACTGATAAAAATTACGTATTTCTACTGATATTTACCTCGAGAAAAAAACAATGTAGTACCTCCTTCTCACTCGATAATAATGAGCACTGCTTGTATACTAAATCTCTTTCAGCCCCACAGCCCATATTTCTATCCAACGTAATGTAGATAAATCTGCACAGAGTTCTACTACACAATAAAGAATATGTCAAACATTTTATTACTGTACTTAATAATAAGACCTGAAAGTCGAAATCACTCCTCGGTCCTTGGTCTGCAGAACAAACACTGTGTGAGCAGGCATGAAAACAACATGAATTTCATTTCACATCTTTATCAGAGCTCTTGGTTGGCCAGGCGTGTTGTCAGTGAATAGCAATATTTTGAAAGGAAACTTTCTGTCTCAGCAGTAGGTCTCAACAGTAGGTCTCAACAGTGGGCTTAACAGTAAACCATGCTACAAACACATGCACTGCCATCCAGGCCCTATTCCATTTCTAGAGCACAGGAAGAGTAGCTTTAGTGTAATTCTTAAGGGCTCTAAAATCTCAGGATTTTTAGAACAGTAAACAAACACTGGCTTCAAGTCACCAGCTGCATCAGCCCCTAACAAGAGAGTCAGCCTGGTCCTTCGACGCTTTGAAGCCAGACATCAGCTTCTGCTCTCTAGCTATGAAAGTCCTAGGTGGCCTCTTCTTCCAAAAGAAGGCCGTTTTGCTTACATAGAACCTGCTGTTTAGTGTAGCCTCCTCTATTAATGATCTGAGCTGGATCTTCTGGATAACATGCTGCAGCTTCTACATCAGCACTTGCCACTTCACCTGCCAACTTTTATGTCAAGGAGACGGCTTCTTTCCTTCAATCTCATGACCCAACCTCTGCTAGCTTCAAATTTTTCTTCTGCGGCTTCCTCACCTCTCTCAGCCTTCACAGAACTGAAGAGAGTTAGGGCCTTGCTCTGGGTTAGGCTTTGGCTTAAGGGAATGTTGTGGCTGGTTTGATCTTCTCTCCAGACCACGCAAACTTTCTCTGTATCAGCAATAACCCTGTTTCACTTTCTTATCATTTGCATGTTCACTGGAGTAGCACTTTTAATTTCCTGCAAGGACTTTTCCTTTGAAATCACAACGTGGCTAACTGTTTGGCACAAGAGGCCTAGTTTTTGGCCCATCTCGGCCTTCCTCAATAAGTTTAATCATTTGTAGCTCTTGATTTAAAGTGAGAGACGTGCAACTCTTCCCTTCACTTGAACACTTAGAGGTCATGGTAGGATTATTAACTGGCCTAATTTCAAAATTGTTGTATCTTGGGGAATCAGGAGACCCAAGGAGAGGGAGAGAGACAGGGAAACAGCCGGTCGGTGGAGGGAGCAGTCAGAACACACACATTTATTGATCAAGTTCACCTTCTTATATGAGAGCCCCGAAACAACTGCAACAGTAACATCAAAGATCACCAATCACAGCCCGCCCTAACAAATAGAATAATGATGAAAAAGTTTGAAATATTGTTAGAATAACCAAAATGTGACACAGAGATATGAAGTGAGAAATGCTGTTAGAAAAATGGTGCCGGTAGACTTGTTTGATGCAAGGTTGCCACAAAACTTCAATCTGTTAAAAAAAAAAAAGCAGTATCTGTGAAGCACAATGAAGCAAAGTACAATGTAGTCTGTACCACATGTCAGCAAAGACCTGAAGGAGATAAAGGAACGAGCCAGGCAAACATCTGGGAGGAAGCCACTCCAGAAGAGCAAAGTGCCTGTGCAAAGCACTGATAAGATACGAGAATGCGTGTTTATGGTACAGTAGAGAGAATTCTGGCAGCTGGAGTGGAGAGAAAAGGGAGAAGGACAGAAAGAGATAAGGCCAAAGAGGCGGCAGTAGCCCAGATCATCCAAGATCCTGCATCCATTGTGAGGACTTTGGATTTTACCCTGAGCAGAACAGGAAGGCGTTAGAGGGTTAGGACGAGAAATGACCTGCTCTGCTTGGTGTCTGAAAGCCGTCGCTGACTGCCCTGGGGGAGCCAGGATGGAAGCAGGGGGTTCAGTTATGAGGCTCTTACAACAATTTGGATGTGAGACGCTGGTAGCTGGGGCCTTCAGGGAATCTTGAAGTATTTTACTCATTTCTGTCAATATCTACTGGCCTTTGAACTCTTTGAACCCAATAACTGGACTTTGTCTTTCTGATGCCCAGCACAGTCTAGAAGCTATTAGGCTTTTAGTAAACAGTTGTTGAGAAAAGGAAGAGAAAGAAAAAAGAGAGATAGAAAAGGAAAAATTAAGAAGAGAAAAGGGGGAAAGAACGAATAGTTATTAGAGAGGCAGGAAAAAAAAAAAGTCCAAATCTGGGAGGTCTTCTAACATGGTCTGTAAACAGAAAAACCATACAAAACTATAAACTTATGACTTGACTTCTGCAAATTGCCCAGAATATGTGCCACCTGAACATTTGTCCTCATTCTGATATCACAATGTCTTATACAACAAAGGCACTACCCACAGCTCAACAGCTAAGACAGAGCAGCCAAACTGTCCTTTTCTTACCTGGAGAAGTTTGTCGTAACGCTCAGCAGACATCAGGAAACGTCCATCCTCAAGCTGCATCTCCCTGTTTTCCAGTAAATTGTTCAAAACAGGCAGAACATTCCTCTCTGCCTTTTCCAAGCCTTCCAAAACGAGGATTCTACCTTCTGTGGCTGCACGAACTGCACACTATATTTCCAAGAAATAAAAGCAATATTAAATGTTAAAGAAAAAGCAATATGAGAATATCGAACATAGCAGAATATGGCCTGAGTTTACTTTTAATGCAAATTAAACTGGGTTCTTCTCATAAGGACCAGGGATTAGGAAAGCTGGGTTCCAGATCTTGGATTTGCTTTATCTGCCAATATGGTCTTAACCTCTTATGATCATAACCATAGCCCTGTATAAGTCTTCCAAGTAAAGTTTAAGAAAATTAGAAATAGAGAAAAATAGGAACTAAAGTAGGCCCCAAATGGGGAGAAAATATAATACAAAAAAAGTGCTAAAGATGTGAAATTTTTTTTTCTTTAACTGATAGATGCTCAACAAAACAGAAAAATCTACTTTTTGGTCAAAATCCTTGAAAGTCTGGTTTAAAAAAAGAAAAAAAGAAAACCTCAATAACATTTTTTCTTGTACACTTAACAATATGATTAGGATTAATCTGCTAAATTTATTTTATCCCTCTCTCTTTAAAAGTCTCCTTTTTTGGTCTTCATGGCACTGTATTCTCTTAGAAAAACTTTCTCCTTTTCTGCCTGCCCATTCCATGTAGGTGATGCCAGAATTACATCTTTATCCCAAGCTATTCTTAATATACAAGGTCTGGCCTGAGTAATCATACTTAATCACGTAGTTCCAACCACCACTGCCACACTAGTGACTCCCAACTTCACGCTCCCCCGAGGTCTACCATATAGTCCCACTGCGTGTCTCCAACCAGACTCTGTAAGGCTCTCCTGGACAACACTGAACACATCGTATTTCCCCCCAAACCTGCTCTTCCTCTTATATTTTCTACTTAAGGTGAGAGCACCATTCACCCATGCCAGGTCCCAGATGTCTGTCTCTTCTCCTACGTTCAATTTATCACCATGTCCTGATGATTTAACTTCTTAAATATTTCTTCTCAACCCTTCTACCACTCCTCTAGTTCAGGCCTTCCTTAACCTCTCAGATCTCCTCCCTACTAACTCCAGGCTCCTTAAGTTAGCATATATGTCTAGCACAACCTGACATTTACCTAGCCGATATTTTACCTAGCTGATATTAGTTGCCTCGCATGTGGTATTTTTGCAACAATGAACTGGTTGTGATGTCCCCCTACGTGCGTATGTACCATACTGCTTTACTAAGAAAATCTGTCTGTTTATACTGAGCCCTTGTCAGTGTAGAACCACAACACTGAAGTTTTCCGAGCTCTAATACACCTGTTTCATCTTCCCAGCAGGATTCTTAGGTCTTGAAGGGGTGAGAACCCTGTTTTATTTATCTTATATTGATATAAAACTGGCTCATGGCAGGCTTTTAGTGTTTATGGGATAAAAATGTAACCGCTCAATTAAAAGATGCCATTATATAAGTTTTGGAAGAATTTTTACATAAAGAATAATAGTTATCTCTGCCCACACTTGTTATGAAAACAGAACTGAACATGTTTAACTGTCAGCATGAGAAATTTAGGTTACATATTTCAAAAATTTTCTATATAGATTTTTAAATAAAATAATTATGGTATAATTTTTCTTGTGAAATCTTAAAAAAAAAGGAAGTCATGCACACATATTTTACATGCAGTGAATACTTGTGATCCTTCCTCAGTGTGGAAATTAGACCAACCATAAGGATCTTTTCCTGCCCCTCAAGCTACAGAACTTTCAGAGACCTAATTTTCTCAAATAGAAATCAGAAAAAAATGCAGAAAGATCCTTCTGGACAAACCATTTCATATCACAGCTTTACCAACCCAACACATGGACACAAAGGATTTCAAGATAGAAGCAGCTGCATGACCTAAAATCAAAAACTGTCTAAGCCCTGTGCTAGATTTGCTTCTGATCTGATAAAAGACCTTAGGCAAACAATTAATCTGGATGTCTGTGTCCTCATTTACTAAATGAGAATATCCTCAAGGGGTATTGTACAATGTCACTATTTATGAATCAAAACAGCACTGAAAAAAAAATTTAAAGCTACCACACCTATTAAAATATAAATTGCTATTAATATAGCCATGATTTAATGAAAATTGATGCCAAAGAGTTTCAAATTACTCAAAAAGGCTACAGTGTAAAGCACTGAGGAAGCCAAAAAAAAAATTACATATATATTTCAAGTTGTTTATTTAAAATACAAGAATAGGATCAGACTGACTTTTGGTTGCTCCACCACCGACCTGCTATGGGTGACTTAGGTTAGTCACTTTGCCTCTTGGAGCCTCCATTTCTTTCTAAAGCTACACTAGTAATGGTGCTTGTCTCATAGATTATGCTGAAATTAAATAAGACAACCTCTGGCACACAGTAATCCTTAAAAAACCAATAAGCTCTTAGTATTATGAATACTATTATCCTTGTAGTCATTGTCCCCATCGTCATTATCAAAGTTATCCTCATCATCACCATCATTCAGAGAAGTAGCATAATATGATGGAAAGAACCTAAACTTTGGAATTGGACATATCCTGGTTCAAATTCTGCCTCTGCTACTTATCAGTTGTATGGCCATAGTCCTCTAAGACTCCTACTTACTTCACCTCTAAGATAGGGAAGCCACCTCCACCCTAAGGATTAAATGTAGTCACATAAAGCAGCAGGTACAACAGAGGTCTCCTCAATGAAAGCTATTTTTATCTCCCTTGATTTTTTAAAATGAATTATGTAAATCTTTCAAACAGTTAACACATGAGTAGAGAAGAGTTGGCCTGAGCAAGATGGCAACAGGCTAAGGAGCCAAGGCCTGAGTTCTGACTAACAGAGGCCAGAGGAAATACAGAGAGACCTTCTCCCACTGTCCAAGTGACAATCAGGACATATTATAACAATATAGTTGCAAAGGGTTTGGTGCAGGTAACAGAATTCAGTCACTCTCAACAAACAAGTAAATGCTTTTTCCCCTATTTGCTAAAAGAAGTAAAAGGTACTTATACAAGATAAAAATCTCATCCTCTGATCAATATCACTGTTATTCAATATACTAAGAGTTGCTTTCGGTAACCTGTATCATTAAAGCAGTGTATTAAAAAAAGGTTAATCTTTATTTTTTTTCTACTAATTAAAGAGAATCAAGAATAACCCAAAACAGAAGAGAATACATTAAAATATTATACAATTGTTTAAAGTGCATTTTATATATAATATTAAATATGTATATGGTACATTATGGAACTTAACAGTATTGTCAAACAAATCAACAAGATTCTAATGTGGAAAGAGCTCCTGGCTTAGAAAAGTTGAAAAAAATCATTTGAAGTTCCCCATCCTGCCTTTCTACTCCCCAAATTATCATGAGGATAGAGAATTTCCTCTCAGCCAGACACAAAAACCTAATCATAAATTTTTGTAGCTTACCTAACTTGTATCAGCTTATATTTGAGAAATGCAAGCAACGTATAATGACTTATAGGCTTCCTCTCCAGCTTTTTGGAGTCATGTGACAATAAGCAGAATTAATGATGAGAATGTCAACAAGCAAGGTAAGGAAAAAAATGAGAGTAACAAATTCTTAAAGGGGTAGAATAGCAAAAATTTACGCTTTTTTAAGACAAATAAAGTTAACATGGTAGCAAAAAAAATCTTATTTCTTCATGAGCATCACAATATCAGTCATATATATGTTCATATTTCTGTTCTTTAAGTAATTCTTTTGAAACAGTTCTTATAGTCTGCTTAGCAAACCAAATGCATTAAAAAAAAAAACCTTAAGTGACCTTCACATCAACAAGTGGATAAGTTATAGTAAATATTTACATAGACAAACATAGTACAAACGTCAACATTTGCTTGACAAGCTGTACCTTATTTATTTCATCAGTACCTCTCTCCTTTTCCATAGCCACTCAATTCATTGACATCTTACTGAAAACAATAGCCAGTAAACATAAAGACGATTCAAACTGGTCAGCATTTTTTAAAGCAAATTAAAGTCTATCAATTTGGCAAAGTACATACATGGAAATACTCAATGCTGACAAGAATCCATGAGGCAATCACTCAGTGCACACTGAAGAGGGTGTGAGCTGAACGCCCTTTTTGGAAAGTAATTGGCAATATGTGTATATCAAAACTCTTGAAAATGTCTAGACCCTTTGCTTAGTAATCATATTTCCAGCATTCAAGTCTAAAAAAATCACCAGAAATAATAAGATGTAAGTACAGAGATATTCACCAGAGTTATTTATAAGCCAAAGTGAAAACTTAGAAAGAGCCTGAATGACCAACAACATGGAAAAGTAGAAAAATGGGAATGTCAAATAAATAAGTCCATCTATCTGATGGAATATCATCTAGACACTAAAAGTCATATTTTTGAGGCATATCTAATGTCACAGGGGAAAAGCTCCTGATAAAATATCAGGTTAAAAAAAAGCAACATATTCGAGGAAATGTGTAACAGGCTTCATTATAATATTCATAAAATATTACTTTTGTTGGTAATCTGCACCTAAAAACCCCCTCTCAAAAAGCTGTAGATCCTGGAAGTATATATTTAACTTCACTATGTTTTATATACCCTTATGTACTTGACCTGTGGACTGAGAATACTTTAATAAATGTGCTATAGAATTGCTTATATTAAAATCTCCTTAATTCTTTTTTAAAAAAATCAAATTTCTATAGGCAAGTCATAGGAAGCGATTGAAAACTAAGAAATCAGCATATTGATCTTCAGCTAACATTTTAGAACAACCAATTTCAACTCTGGCTTCTTATTTAGTACTAAACTAAAAAGGCATTTCTGAGAATAGGGAAACCACAAACCTAAATTAAATCTGCCTAGAGAGAACACAGGACATCTATCTTTCACTCCCGCATGAGCTACTCTTTTTCTACTGTAAAAATCAATTTCTTATAGTCAGGGAGTAAACAATCACGTGTTCGAGGGTGGTAAGAACGTGCCTGGTCGATGTAAAAAGCCGTGCCTGCGCGGATCTCTCGACGCTGTTTGAGGTCTGTTTCGGTGGTGTCTCTGGACAAGGCAATGTATTCAACCTCCCGCTTGGTCAACTCCTGGAGAGCAGAGAGTGAAACTGTTTCAATAGAAAATCAAATCCCCAGCATATGCTTTGGAGCCAGTTATTTGACAATGTCACCCTACAGAAGAGCAGTTTGAATGTAATTCTGGATTATAGCCTTGAGGCTCAGCTTTGAGAAAAATGAAATAAATTGGGCATTAATCAAAATGTGTATGTATCTCTCCTCAGAGCTCTACTTTGACTGGACCCAATAATTTACAACTTAATTAGTTACTACTTAAGCAATAATAATTAAAATTGGATCTTATAAATCTTTAAGTCTCCGGTAGAATTCTTTTCAAATATCAGGAGTAATCATTTGGCGATTACTTGGTTTTCACACAAATGACAGTCATTTCTGTAAGCAACGTTCATTTTTTTTTAAAATGGTAATTTATTTTATTTAAAAAAATTTTTTCCTTGAGTATTCTTTTTTGAGATGTTTTATTTTTTATTTATTTGGGGGTGGTAGTTTTTTTTTTTTAATGGAGATACTGGGGATTGAACCCACAAACTTGTGCATGCTAAGCACTCACTCTGCCACTGGGCTATACCCTCCCCCCCTTAAAAGGGTGATTTAAATTAATTTACTCCATGCACTAATGTTTACCAACTGTATACAATATGTTAGGTACTTTAACAAGTGTGAAAATGAGGTAACTATCAATAGTCGGGTCAACAGAAGAGAGAGAGAGAAACACAGACATAGCTATTCCAGAAAGAAAAGAAGAGAGATGAAAAAGAGGAGGGGGATGAGAAGGAATTATTCCAGACACAAAAGAACATTTGATTGGAAGGAGAAACCATCAAGAATCTATTTCTTTTAGAATAATTTGTCTATTTCTAAATTCATTTTGCCCTATACGTAACAACTATGTACAAAAAGTCTTGGTTTTACAATGTTTAATTAAAAACAATGACATTCTCCAATCAAATAAGGCATACAATATGTTTTTACTAAAAAAGGAGAACAAATTAATTTAGTGGGGGTGTATAAAAAAAAAAGTTGAATGAATGTGCCAATAATGGTGAAAGGGGACATTTCCACATAATGGGATTTTTTTTTCTCCATCTTATCTATATGTGATGTTGATAAAAATATATTATTGGTGTCATTTCATTTTTTTAATGTGCCTGTTCCCAAGCACCCATAAATTTCAGTCTATCTGGAAAGAATGCAAAATTTTTAAACAGAGAAAACAATACACCATAGTGGTGAAGATGTGATGATAGCAAATGATGTTTCTCTATGTAAGAATGAACTGTCTGTGAGAGCACAATTTTGGAGTCCAGTTGCAGGTTCTCTTTTAGCATTTACCTCCTTCTGGCTTCTGGAACATATCACTAATGCCTTTCTGTCTTGTTTCATTGACTGGCTGAATATAATCTCCCTCACTGAAAAACCCTGTCATTTATATTGATTGACAAGGTGATATATGCCTCTTACTGTTAAATTGTACTGCAGTAACGCCCTAACTGACACACCAAGGATGTTATCCTCAGTCCTGACAGCTTCCTGGGACTCTTTATCAGCCAAGACAAGACCAGTGTCCTCAGCTGCTGCCTCACAGAAGTGGTTTGAAGCTCACAAACAGCATCAGGAATGGCAGATGGAGGCAGCGGCAGAGGTCTGCTCACATCTTTTTGAACTATCTCCAAAATTCCTTTTAAATGACTGAATATGAAATAAACACAACTATCAAATTACTTCTACTTAATTTCTCATTGGTTCAACAGGCTTGCCCCCAAATTTCTGCCTTTAAAGACATCATCTACTCTGGCTATTACTAAGCATAAGATCTTATATCTCATGGCAGTAGTACCCACTGCAGAGTTTGGAACGCAGCTTAGGTTAGTTAAGTTCTCATATGTGGACTTCCACCTGCTAGAGCTGCCTCAGCTCTAGTTCACAATTTAAAGTCTGGTTGTCGTTGTCTTTTTAAGATACAGGCTTTACACTTATAAACTTGTGTTGCATTTTTGAGCCAGCAAAACTCTTATAATCTCCCCATCTGGCTCTTTCCACATTCCTAACAAGCTTCCAAATCCTGCCAGAAACAAACTCAAAGTCAGATGCTGTGGCCTCTGAGATGAGCCAGGTAGAATGCACATCTTAAAATTAAAGAGGTCCTAGACCTGGGATTTTCGGTAGCTGACTCTGCATTCTTAGGCAAGACACTTGCCTTGTGTACTAATAAAGGGAGGATAACACTACAGTGGCACATTGTGCCTCACAAACTGATTCTAGGAACAAAAAATGTTATGAAATTTATGAGCCAGGGGGAGTTAGGTTCTTATCTGTCCATTGTATTTTTATCATTCCTGACCCCTGTGATTTTGGAAATACCAAAATAAATTCACCACTGAGATAAAAGAGTACATGAAGTATATTTCAATAGCATAGAAATCAATTTTTAATATCAAGTAACAAAAGGAAACTTTAAGTAAGGTTTCTCTCTTCATCCTAAAAAGTGTCTTTGGAACAGAACACCTTCATCTGATAGTGTTCTTCCTTGAATCCTTAGAGCAATGCCTATTAATGCTGACAAAGTAGGAGGAAAAAAGTCTGGAAATTTTTTTTATTTGGGTTGAGATTTGAATATTTCAACTCACTTCACAACCATACTCAGAGAACATCAAACATTTAAGAAGATAGCATGTCAGAAAGGGGGAGCAATAAGAGATTTGAGGTCTAGCTCCATCACTTACTCGCTGGATAAAGCTTGAGTGAGTTATTTAATCTCTGTGAACTCATTTTCTCATCTATTTAAAGAAAAATAAAAGAGTTCACGTAACACATAAGAGAGATTCTAGAAACCCTGGGTTCTCTTTAAAGATTATATAACATCAAAAAGTCAGAATTATTTGGCTTTTCAAAATGTGGACCAAAGATAAAATAATGTTTCCTGAGTAGTATAAAATTATGTTTTGTTTTGTAATCTCAGAGTTGCTGATTCCATCTGCTAATCATTGCCTGAATTTAAGTGGATTTCTTTCCTACTGGAAGTGGAGGATTTTCTACTCACAGCAAAAATTTGCTTAAGATATGAAAGGCAAATGTACATTTATTTCCCAAATAACATATTCCAGACGCTTTATAAATAAATCACCCGTCAACGTCAACATTTTTTAAGTAATGACTCATCTTGATATTTTGGTAAATTCTTAATTGATTTTTCAAAATAGCTTATCAAAGTTAAGACCCTTAGGAATCCACAAGAACTGACTGCTCACCAGGTACTGCATAGCAATAGAGCGTCGAAGAGGCCCAGGAGGTCCTATTAGAAAAACATCTTGTCCCAAAAGATCCTTCTGCATTATCCATCTTAGATGTTGAATTACAGATTGAGCCAGCGAGTCTGAAACTTTAAGGTGGAAAAAACGTAAAATGAAATGCAAATTAGGCTTCTACATGTAATATAAATCTCCAAGCAAGCAATGCAGATAGTATATTAAGTTTATATATGTATATATGAATGTGTATGTATATATATACCTATGCATATATACACATGCACACATAGACACATATACACTCATATATACATCTGGTGAATCTTGACGCTGTTTACAATAAAACCATTGTTACCTAATGTTAAAACAGGACAAACTTTCATACATCACCGTCTCATAATCTCACATTTAAAAACTTGTGAGAATGCTTAAATCACCACCTATTAGTGTCACTAAAGGAGTGAAAGTGATTTTCAAGGGTATATAAGCAACTAGGACCATTTCTTTGCCACAATTTTATAGCCCAACTCTTTTGTTCTAAAAAGGGAATGTGACTGAATCATCTCAAGCAATTAATGATTATCAGAGTCTTGAAAAAAATTTTTTTAAATTATAACTTACGTAGGCAATGGGTTGTGAGAGCTCTCAAATTTCAGTTTGTGAAAGTTTGACGCAGGTTTAAGGGACTTAAATGATTTCTTTAGAATCGAGGTCTGCTCTTCTCCACCAGCTCTCTTGGGAATAGAAGACTACTCCATGTAATACCCTTCTAAGCCTACCATTAAATCACCCATCAATCCACTCATCTTTTGCCTAAATATTTTTTGAATGTTTATATTAATACAATGCATCTATGTTTGCTCACTTGTAAGTCACCTAGTGACTCAGCAAGTGCTTTCCCAGGTATACAAGAAAAACTCAGCCTTATACGCAGAGACATACAGAATACTCAGAGAAGTGTCATTCAAAATAAAAATAAAACTGGAGACAGGAGGTGGATAAAATGTACATGGTGGGATATTATATAACCAAAAAAAAAAAAACCCCAAGAATAAAGTACCACTTCTTCCAACAACGTGTTTAACTCTGAAGAGGGCAAAAAAATGGTCACAAAATAAATCGCATATTAATGTCACTGTTTTGATAATGTTCAAAAAACTAGCAAATTGAATTCATTACAAATACATACAGATGTGATGAAACAGTGCTTGAAAAAGCAAGCGGATGATAAATTCAGGACACCTAGATGTGAAATCAGAGAGATTCTCACGGATAACTTAATGGTATTCATAATAGTCTAGTTCTTAAACTGGATGTGGGCACAGAGCTGGTTTTATTTTCAGTTGCATTTTATACATAAACACACACACAATATAGATATATATGTATATGTATGTATATATGTGTATGTATATATGCATACATACATATATATATAATATAAAAAGTCTTTTGTAGGTATTGAATGTTCTATATTTAAACTTTGTTTAATCACCCAGTAAGGTCATGAAAGCATTAAAAGGTCACACTAAGAATACTTGCCTAGGAGTAAAGCTGTGCTTCCCCTGTCCCTTACCAACAACGTAATATTGCTAGGGTGGCTCCCCACCTTTCCTCTCAGAAGTTAACATCTAATCACTGGGAAAAAATTAATTTCTGGTTTTCTTTATCATGGTGGGAAGATGAAGGACAAGGTTTGGGCAGACTGGTTCGTTTGTCACATCACTGGGGTCACACTAAAGCATTTTATAACTTCTCCCAGGCAAGTCCTTCCACATCTGAAAATGAGGAGACTCATCACCCAAGTGGTGCATGGCTTCTCTCCTGTTCTATGAAGCTTCTACAACATGCATGGGGGCATATCACCTCCAAGGGGGCAAAAACTGAAGGAAAATTCCTAGATATTACAAATGGTCCATTGCCCCCTAAAGGGACACTATGCATAAACAGATATAGAATATATCTACGGTATTGGAATTTCATGGGATTGGGGAGAGACAACTGGGGGGAAATGTCCTTGGGAGAGCAACAATGATAAACACTGCCCCAAGACCCTCACCTCTGAGACTCTCTCAAGGAGTTCCACAATGCTGGGAAGCAATTCATCTGTGCTTGGAAAGTCAACCTCATCCCTAACTATCAGATGTCGACTTAACCATTTTCTTTCCCACTCCAGGCTTAAATCTTTGAACTATATGGTCTACTCTTATTTCTACGTGAGTCCATCTGCTTGCTGTTTAAGTTTGAAACAAAACAAATGTTAAGAAGCTCTAATTTCTCTACCAGTAAAATTACAGTGTTCCCTATGCTGCAGATCTGCTACCTCTTCTTACTGTGAGATCAAATATATAATTTAAAACTTACACATTTCAGGCTTTTTCTTCATATTTTCACAAGTCTCAGTTTACTTTGGCCACAGGCCTTCTCTACACTCCTCTTAGGGTTTTGTGTTGCTTCTTTGTATTCACCTTTGGCAATTTGCCTGACCTTCCATTACCTGGATTTGACTATTTAAAAGATGAAGTTTCCAAAGTTCTATAAGGCAAAGCCAAGTTGGTCTCTTCGGTTTCCTCCCACCTTTTATTATTCATAACTATTTGTAACTATCCATAATGACAGAGTCCCAATACAGTTCCATTCCATTTTGAACGCCTTGACCTTGGGATTCACTGATATTTATTTTCAAGATTTTTTAAAATTGAAGGCAGCATTTTCGAATCAAATGTGAGGCCTTCCCTTCACAAGCTGTCGGTGTTAACAAAGTGCTAAAGTTTAGGAATAACTTATCTTTTTCTTAGCAAACTGAAGGAGAATCAAAGTTATAACAACAGAGCAGTCTGTACACCAGTGTACTTTCCCGGGTGGGAGAGAAAGGCGTGGAGACGGACTTTGGAAAGCTGGAACCCTGGGAATTGTGTAGAATTTTGAGTATGCTCGTGGGAGTGTCTTCCACTCAGCATGATCCGCGGGTGTTGAGAACTACTGGCCTGAGGCATTTTGAATAATTCTCAGCAATCCCTTCTTTCACTCCTACCCCTCAGCCGTGGTTCTCAACCAATGGCAGTGCTTGCCATTACTCCATGCCTGCCAGAGGCATTTGGGAACATCTGCCACTGTATTTCAATTCTGCGGATGATGCATAAGCAGTTTCCAAATCCTGTGGCTGGCCTTGTGGTCCATGTTAGACCTTCACAAAGCCCTTTTCTTTTCCCTTCTCTTGTCGTCCCTTAATAACAGTAATAATGATAGCCATAATTTTTTGCATTCCTGTCATATGTCAGGTAATACGAATGATTTTTCACGCAATATCTCATTTAGATCCCACAATCATCCTAGAAGGCAGCAGACTACAGCATGTAGTCTGTAGGTGATACAGACTCGAGCCAAAGTCTTTAAACCCCAACTCTCCTGTTTACTGTGTAAGCTTAACCAGTTATTTAAATTCTCCATCCACATAATGGATATGATAAATGTGCTTATTTATAAGGCTGTTATGATGATTAAATTAGGCACTTAGAACAATGTCCAGTAGTAGCATAAGCATTTGTTAAATAATCATTATTCCTGTCTTATGAATAAGAAAATAAAAGTTCTTATGGTAGTATCATTTGTCCACAGTTAAAAAGCACATAAACCAAGATTTAGACTTAAGCTGTTTGAGTCCAAAGCTTGTACTCTAGCCATTATGCCCTATTACCCCTCCAAAACCTTTTTAACAGGCTCTATCTTCAGGTCCAAGACTTCCCCTCCAAGTCTGAACCTCACAAGACTCCGTCAAATTTAGTGAATTTGCCTTTATGGATATTAATTCTATTTCTTGGGTTTTGGTGATCCCAACAATACCATGTTTTACTCCTTTTATTAAAATTTCAAATTCATTTTGTTGTTTATGTTATCAGAGAACCCACATCTCAAAAAAAAATTCCCATTTTTATTTATTCACTTTTTTAGTATAGGGTATTTTGTCAAAGAAAATATTTAATTTGTTAGGAAGTTGCACTGAACTACTGAGAGGAAGCATTATGTACTGCTGTGTGGTGTCTGTGGTGTATTTTACATTAATGCTTGAAACTAGCTGTATTTTTAGGATGGCCTCAAGAAGACATGAGTCATACTTTAAAGTGTTCCAGAAATAGAAACAAGACATAAGACTGTACATTATGAACATCTGCAAAACAACCTGCCAAACTGCTGTGTGTAACCTATAAACACAGCCCAGCGCACGAGAGAAGTCCCCAACCTCAGCATTTGCAGGCACAAGATGCTGTCTTCCAGGAGTCCGCATAATGACGAGCTGATGTCAGAGTTACACCAGAAAGCTTGAGTCTATAGTCTGTGATTTCCTTCTCTATGTGAAAGTAAAGCATGTGGTTCATGTTGGGCTAAATTCCTTATTCAATTCCTAGCCAATGCTTGTTTCAGGCATATTCAAGGGCTTTAAAATAATTCTGTTAAAGGAAAATAAATTATAATTTTCTCCCTCCATAGACTCAAATATGTCATATACGTAAAGATTAAAATGAAAATTTCAGGAAATAATACAAAGTTCAAATTCAGTTATAATAAATCTTTCAGTGGTAGAGAGTGTCCTTAGTAGGCACAAGGTCCTGGGTTCAATTCCCAGCACCTTCATTAACCAAAAAAAAAAAGAAAAGAAAAAGAAAGAAAGTTAAAAAAAAATCCTTCTAAACTAGTGACATTTTCTTATTAGCCCAAGAGGCAACATAATATAATGGAAAGAAAAAAACCTCTGAGGCTAAACAGACCTAGTTGTGATTTCTCATCCTGTCCTTTATCAGTGTCCTTGGATAAGTGTTCTGAATCTTCTGGGCCTAAGTTTCCTTTTTTTTCAAAAGAGGGATAGTACTGCTTACTGAGTAGAGTTATGGTGGAGACTGTAGGTGGAGCACCTGGTCCAGCCCCTCAGCCAGTGGGAACTAGGTATGGAAGGACATTACAGGCCTTCCACACCCGCACAGTCCTCTCCCTGGTGCACACCCAGGACAGCAGGCTGCACAGTACGGTTGTGAATGAGTTCCTGGGCTTACACTCAAATCACCGTCTGGACCTAGATCCCATCCTGAAAAAACAAAGCAGAAAGGAACCTGCCTAACTGGTACAGCTTGTAGCAGGCCCTTTCCCAAGGCATTTCATTTTCTTCACCACAGTCATCCTACAAAATCACTCAGGAAGAATCTGAACCCAGGCCTGCCACACTCCCGTGCATTTGTTACCATATTACAGTAAGAGACTTCAAAAGACTCACAGATAATGTCACTGCAAGTGCGTGCTCATTTACTAAACTCTGACCTATTGATCGTGGATCGTTCTGTTCTAGGATATAACAGACACCAAGGGGAAAAAGCTGGGAGCAGGGGACATAATACAGTATGTTCAGAACCAAAGT
The DNA here is from genome assembly GCF_048564905.1 of Vicugna pacos. NCBI lineage: Eukaryota > Metazoa > Chordata > Mammalia > Artiodactyla > Camelidae > Vicugna > Vicugna pacos. The sequence goes on along the minus strand of NC_133000.1, from coordinate 20,689,080 downwards.
CCTCATTATTTACCACATGCTCTTTACCAGGCTCTTTGACTGGCCTTCCGCACTTTTCTCTGTATACAGGGAGACATAATACAGCCTGCAAAGGGTGTTTCAAGTTTTTTTTTTAAATGTATCATATTTATATACTACTCTGTGGTCTTCAATTTTTGCTTAACAATGTCACATGGACACCCTCTAGATCCACAGATATAAATCTAATTTATTCTTTTTTAACAGCTGCAGAAGTTTCCATAATAGGGGTATACAATAATTTATTCAATCATTCCTCTATTGATGCACTCAGATTGCTTCAAATTTTTATCACTCTCAAAAACAAAACGTTGCAATAAGGGGAGGTTATAGCTCAGTAGTAGAGTGTCTGTTTAGCATGCAGGAAGTCCTGGGTTCAATCCCCAGCACCTCCATTAAAAACAAATAAATAAATAAATCTAATAA